>NW_026000196.1:5167431-5178015 GCF_001458135.2 Marmota marmota marmota
CCTTCCTTCCTCCCTCCCTCCCTCTCTCTCTCTCTCTCTCTCCCTCTTTCTCTCTTTCTTCTAGGGATTGAACCCAGGGGTGCATCCCCAGCCGTTTTTTTGGATTTCATTTAGAGACAGGGTCTCAATGAGTTGCTAAGTGCCTGGCTAAATTGCTGAGACTTCCTGTCTCAGCCTTCTGAGCAGCTGGGATTACAGACATACATCACGGGCTGGCTTTGATATGTATTTCTATCCGATGACAGCACCATACTGTCTTGATCATTGTGGGTCTGTAGTCAGACCTACAAAGAAATTGATGTGAGTGAAATTGAAATCGGTGTGAATCCTCCAACTTTGTTCATTTTCAAAATTGTTTTGGTTATTCTGGGATCCTTGCTTGCATTTCCGTCTGAATTTTAAGATTGGCTTGTCAATTTCTGTAAAAAAAAAAAAAAGCAGTTGGGATTTTAATAGGGATTGTATTGAATTTCTTTATCAATTTGGGGATTATTGAATTTTTAAATTTTTACTTTTTTAATTTTAATTTTTGTCTAACACATGCTAGGCAAGCATCCTACCACTGAACTACTTCCCCAGCCCCTTATAGACATCTTAATAAGATTAAATCTTCCAACCCATGAACATAGATTTTACTTTTTGGTCCTATTTTCCTTTTATTTAGGTGTTCTTTAATTACCTTCAACAGTGTTTTGTAGTTTTAACCAAAGTTTTAAGTCTTGTGCTGCTTCTGTCAAATTTATTCCTAAGTATTTAGGTTTTGATGCTGTTATAAATGGAATTTTAAAATTTCATTTTCAGACTTCATTGCCAGTGTGTAGGAGTACAGTTGATTTTTATACATTGTTCTTGTATTTTACAACTTTGATAAATTGATTAGTAGCTCACTCTTTTTGGGGGGCCGGGTGCTGGGGATTGAACCTACGGCTTCTATCATGCTAGGTAAGCGCGTTACCACTGAGCTACATCTCAACCCTTCTAGTTCTTTTATGCATTCCTTAAAGATTCTGTGTATACAAAATCATGTTATATGTTATCTGTGAACAGAGAGAGTTTTACTTGTTCCTTTTCAGATATCTTTTATTCCATTTTCTTACCTAATTGACCTGGCTAGAGTCTCTAGTACTGATACCTCTTTAATGTGTAATAGTATGTCTGTCTGTCTGTTTTTGGAGGGTACTGGGGATTGAATCCAGGGCTTCACCCTACTACTGAGTGACACCCTCACCCCCACCCTTTTTTAAAGCTACATATTTATTGAGGCAACTGGAACACTTATGGTTTAGAAATTTCCACATGTTTGAATTGACTGTTGCTTCCATGTGGCGTTTTTTAATTTGTCCCTTTCTCCCTTCTTGATTGGATTGAGATTATACAGGAGGATCAACTCAATGAAATATTGCAAAGAGAAGGCCCAATCCCTTCCCGAGCCAAGCTTTGCCTGAGGCTGTCATTTTGCAACCTCTGGATAGATTAGAACTTTGCCCCCGGAGAGGTGAAGGACTGGCCCTCCCTATCCAGGGATCAAGGTGTAGTCTCCAGTCCAGGCTACCTCCAGGTGGTAGTGAGAAGCCTGAGGACTGGGAGACCCTCTCCTGTCCTCCAGGCTGTTTTAGAGACCTGGCTTGGAACCTGGTATAGTGGCACTTCCTGTAATCCCAGATACTCAGGAGGCTGAGGCCGGAGGATCGCAAGTTCAAGGACAGCCTCAACAACTTAGTGAGACCCTGCCTCAAAAAATAAAAAAATAAAAAGGGTTTGGGATGTAGCTCAGTGGTAGAGCACCCCTAGGTTCAATCCCCAGTCCTCCCCAACCCCTCAAAAAAAGATCCAGTTTGGAACTGACCATCTTTGTTTTCCTGGCAGCTGGAGAGGTTCAAGATGGAGAACATGGACACTGGGTTTGGCTCAGGCACCCGGGCTCTGGAGCAAGCCCTGGAGAAGACGAAAGCCAATATCAAGTGGGTGAAGGAAAACAAGGACACAGTGCTCAAGTGGTTCACAGAAAGAAGCCAATAATTGTTCCTGTCCTCAAGCCACCTGGCCCCTAGTGAGGTGCCCATGACTCTCTGTCCCACCAGTCTGTGGCAGGGCCTCCATTTTCAGAGCCCGAGACACCAGTGTCCTCCCCTCAATGACGAAGTCTCTGGCCTGTGGGGCCTCTAGTTTCTAATGGCCAGGCTGTCCAAGTACCTCCCAGCCCCTGCCCCTTGTGCCAAACCCACCCCAGGCCCGGCATGGCACCTGTCACCCAGGGCCCTGGGGATGATCTCAGGGAAGCCCAGCTCTAGGGCCAGATGAGCAGAAGCCCTTGATGGACAATGGACGGTCTTGAGGGAGCCGCCCTGAACATTCTCTCACCTTCCCCACAAAACTGAGGAATCAATAGGGCACCAGATCTGTATATTTTTTTCTAAGCGAAAATGTAAATAAAGGATTTCTAGATGAGCTTCCAGACATTACCAAGCAGGAGCACGAGTGGGTTAGCTGGGAGGCAGGACGCTGGGATGCACAGGATGCACTGTGGGGCTGGAACCCCAAAGAGCAAAGGAGGGGAGAGATGCCTAGCCTGCCAGCCCTCCCTGCACCTGTGCAACGGCGTCTGCCTGCAGGTGCATTTCTTCCCAATTCTGCTGGCAGGATTGCGGTGCTGAGTGCTAGGAAATTCCTCAGAGGTGGAGGTTGGACAACTGTGGACACAGTGGCTCCCACAGGTGGTGTGAGCTGGGGCTGCTGTGATGCCACGCACAGAGCAGGTCCTGGCACAGTGGAAGGTAAGCTTTTCTAGAAGCACCCACCCTACATGAAGCGAGGGAGCAGGAAGCCAACTGCACCACTTTCCCTGCACTTCCACAACACCAGGGGCCCTGGGATAGTTGGGGAAAGGGTCAATGCATTGAAAGCAGAAAACCCAGGGTCCCAAGCCTGCAACCACCACTCACTGGCCAAGGGCATGTCCCACCACCTCTCCAGACTCCATGGGGGGTGGGATATCAATTTGTCAACAGGCTGTTTTGTAGAGTGGAACGCAGAAGAGGGTTGGGAGTAGAGGCAGGCAAGCCACCAAGGGAGCTATACCTCACCAGGAGTCAGGACTGCAATCTGCAGGTCACCTCTGGCAGCTGGTGGTCCATGCTGAGAAGGTCTGAGGCTCCACGGTGCACACTGGCCCTGTGGGGCATCTCTTGGCAAAGGAGCCAGGTTGTAGGGAGCTCACTCTGGCCTCAGCTCCACTGGGCCCCGTGAACATCAAGGATGGTGAGAGGGGAAGAAGGAAGTAACAAGACAGCCGCAGGCCTTCCTTGGGGGTCACCTCCACTGACACCCACAAGCTCCCCAGCTGGAATCTTGAATGTCTGGCCTCAGATGGTGGCCCAGACACTCTTTTGGAGCAAGGGATCTAAACTCCTGAGCCTCGGTTTCCTCCTCCACACAATGAAGACAATAAAGGAGCCTGTTGTGGATTTAGGGAGCACTTGGCCTGACACATGACAAGGAGTGTGACATCCTTGGCTGGAGGCCCCAGCAGCTGTCCTCTCACCCTCTCTTCCTGGGAGTGAGAAGCAGGCCGCTGAGACCAGGAAGGCCCTGGCTCTCCACTGCCATTTGCACATCAAAGGGTAGGGCTGGCCAAGGGACAGAGGCCTGCCTGGGTGACGGGGGACTGTCCAGGAGGCTCCCTGGGCTGCTCCAGATTAACTCCTTTGGCCCCTCAGCTCTGGGCCAGCTCTTCCTGTCGCCAGTACCCAGCAGTCATGGCTGGCACTTGACCTTCTAAGGACCAACTGGGGAGAGGGCCAGCCTCGCCATCTTGGGTCCCTAGGGGGCTCTGTGCTCAGGGACATTGCAGGGGAGGGTTTGCCTGTAGAGAGACAAGTAATCCTATTACTCTCTGTGCCTGGCTCTGACTGAGCTGTTCTCGCATGTTTATCTGTCACTAAGTGAAAACTGTCTTTATCTCAGCTTTTTATTTTTATTTATTTATTTATTGATACCAGGGGTTGAACCCAGGGGCGCTTTAACCCTGAGCCACATCCCCAGCCCTTTTTCAGAGACAGAGTCTCACTGAGTTGCTTAGGGCCTTGCTAAGTTGCTGAGGCTGGCTTCAAACTCTCCATCCTCCTGCCTCAGCATCCTGAGCTGCTGGGATTACATGCGCGTCACTGAGGCTGGCCAGCTTATTTCATTATTTATTTTTTGTGTTCTGGGTTGGAACCCAGCACCTCGCATGCTAGGCAAGCACTCTACCCCTTGTCCTACACATCCAGCCCTATTTTATTGATAAGGAAACTGAGGCACAGGGAACTTAAATCAAAAGGCAGTAGCACTGGAAGCCAGCACTTGACTCTGATCTTGCAAATCCTCCACTCAGAGCTGCAGCAGGTTCTGTGATAGCCACACTGATATGCTTGTGTCACTGGTCCACTTAACAATGCTTGCAGTCAAAAGGCTCTGTGTAGCTGGAGGAAACCAGTCCCCTGGTATACAGGAAACCAGTCCCCTATATATAGCGAGGACACCCGAAGCCAAAGACCTGCTTGCAGAGCCTTGGTCAAGGTCATAGAGTAGAAACTTACTAGAACTCAGACTGCTGGCTCCTTGTCTGGCACTCTGCCTGCCCTAGGCCAGCAAGAATTAAAGGTGCTGGGCATTGGCAGGCGGCAGCCCAGTGTCTTCTCAGACCTAGTGCTGGACACTTGAGATGACATTTCAGCAAAGCCCTGGACCTGAGCCAAGCATTTCACTGCTCCCAGCCTCAGCTGTCCATGTGCAAAACTGGAGTGTCTGCTACACTGCAGGGTGGTTGAAAGACCTGAGCGAGGTACTCAGCCAGTGTCCTATCTCTTATGACTGGGGACTGGGGTTGCCAGGAAGGTGTGGATGGACTAGTCAACCTGTGCAGGACATAGGTGTCAGCCCCTCTCTCTACCCTGCTGGCACTTAGCAGACAGGTGCAGACCAGGGAGACCTGCCTAGGACACAGCCATAGACAAGGGACTGGATGGGGGTCAGGAGCAATGAGAGTTGCCACTTTGAGAGGTGGGACTGAGCCTTTCCTTCCAGTGAGGGAGCACGAGGGTAGAGAATTACCCTAAGCCCTCCTGGGCCCAGTTCTCCTCAATCCAGCAGCATCTTGGATGTCTCCCAGGCAGTTTTATTTTTTTTTAATTTTTATTTTTATTTTTATTTTTTGTATGTGGTGCTGAGGTTCGAACCCGGGCCGCACGCATGCCAGGCGAGCGCGCTACCACTTGAGCCACATCCCCAGCCCTCCCAGGCAGTTTTAGCTGGTGATGTTTCCTGCTTGGATGGCTTAGGGTCCTCTTTTCTGCCTTTGAGTGCCTTAGAAGAACAAGGCTGTCAAATTCCAGAAGATGCTTATATGGGGCTACAGCTGGTGGGGCTGGTCCTCTTGGACTCCACTAGGGCTTGCACACAGCCTGGGAGCGGGGAATCATGGCCATGGAGGGCCTCCCCTGCCTCTGCAAGACAACCCCAGGTTGGTGAGAACCCCTGTCTGGTTCTGCCTCTGGTGCAGAGTTGTGCGAGACTGTGGAGCCACGATCCTGAGTCTTTGGGGAAAGGAGAGAGCACTGGGCTAGGAGTTAGGGGTCTGAGGTCCACACCTAATTGGGGGATTATGGGAAGTTGCTCCTCTCCCTGGTCCTCAGTTTCCTCTGCAATGAAATTAAGAGGTGTAGAATACCTATTGCTTTCCAACCTGGCTCGTCCTCAGAATCCTCTGGAAAGGATCTTGGGAAACTGATGCATTGAATCACGCTCTCAGAGACGGACCCTGGACCCAGATGGCTCAATATGCAGCCAGGTTTGGGGTCCACTTGTCATCTCTTAGGTCACAGGACTCTGCTTAGTTACTCATTTTACTGAGTACTTACTATTTGCCAAGCCTAAGAACTCTTGAGAGGTAGGTAAGGTCTCTTAGCTCCATTGCACAGTTGGAAAAAACAAGTCTCAGGGAGGTTTTAAAGCTTACTGATGGTTACACTTCCAGTAAAAGCCTAATGGAATGTCCTCTTAGGTCCACAGGGCCTGTCTCCATCTTTCTGCTCTAACCTTGATTAGGGTTCTCTCATCCTTTGAGGATGACTAACAGTCCCTGAGGACAAGAGGGACCTGGGCCAGAAACCAGATTCCTTCAAAGTTTTGAGGAATAAGATACCTCAGTTCTTCCTTTAGGAGATGAGAAAATGGGCTCAGAGAGGAAGTGACATGCCCAATGTCCCAGGGCATCTCAGCAAGCAATGGGCTGTCATGAGAGCCAAATGCAAGGCCCTGAATGTGGCCAAGAACTCAGGTTAAGGAAATCAGGCAACTTCCTCCCTCCCTTTCTCTCAGCCTGAACTGTTACAGTGGCCTCCCTGCCTGCTCCTTTGGTGTTGAAGCAGGCAACAGGCCAAGTGTACCCTCGGCCAGATCACCCCTACTCCAAACCATCAGTGCCTCCTGCCACCCAGGAGAGAGGCCAAATTCCTATAACACCCCCACAGAGCTCTGCACAACTTGGGTTCCTTCTCCAATTTGTTACTTTCCCCATCAACTGGAGATACCAGCAGCCTCTGTCTTCACTTGGCTCATGCTGTTCCTTCCCAAGTCTCTCTTCCTTTGCTTGGCAAACTCCTACACATCCTCCAACACCCAGTCCCAAGGTTACGTCTTCTTCAATACTCCCTGCCTTAGTCAGAGTAGATATAGAAGTAAGATACCATTTCTGTTGGCTCCCAAGTCCATGGCAACCTTCACGGATCATGACATCCTTTCTTCAAGATTCTCACAGTGCCTCTTCTTAGGTAAGACAGCCCAAATCAAGATAGTGAGACTAATGGATCAGGTAACTCAAGAATGAAAAGGTACTGCCAGGCTGAGGTTGTGGCTCAGCGGTAGAGTGCTCACCTAGCACATATGAAGCACTGGGTTCCATCCTCAGCACCACATAAAAATAAACAAAATAAAGGTATTGTGTCCAACTTCAACTAAAAAATAAATATTAAAAAAATAAGAAAAGGTACTGCCAATTGCCTTCCACCAGCCTGTCATCTCTCTCTGGTCCTAAAGCCTTTTGTATAAACTCTCATCCTTGCATTTAGGACCTGAATTCTGATCACTTATGTCCTTGCAATTTATCTCATTAACTGGGGAGTAATTTCTGACACTTATTATTATGAGCTAAACAGTAAAATTCATGCTTAAGCCTTGCTATTGTTCAGATTTTAAATGTCTCCCAAAGGTTGAATATTAGAGGCTTAGTCCCAGGTGGTACTCTTGCGAGGTGGTAAAACCTTTGGCAGGTGGGGCCTTGTGGGAGGTCCTTAGGTCTTTGTGGGTGTGTTCCCAAAGGGGATTGTGGGATACCATCCCTTCTTCTTTTTGCTTCTTGGCTCCTGATGTAAACAGTTTGCTCTGCACATTTCTGGCACAATGTGCTCTGCTCACCAGAGGTCCAAAGGAATGGACTGGAAACTCCAGAACCATAAACCAAAATAAATCTTTTCTCTTTATAGTGACAGAAAGTTAACACAAGCCTTAGCCCCTAGCACCCCAGAATGTGACTGAATATTGAGATAAATCCTTTAAAGAGGTAATTAAGATTAAACAGGGCGTGGTACACTGGTACATACCAGTAATCCCAGCAATTTAGGAGGCTGAGGCAGAATTGCAAATTCCAGGCCAGCCTCAGCAATTTAGCAAGACACTGTCCCGGAACAAAAAATAAATAGGACTTGGATGAGTCCCTAGTTTCAATCCCCAGTACTGGGGGAAAAAAAAAAGATTAAATGGTGTGTGGGGGGGTGTCCTTAGGGTAGGCCTGATTCCAATATGACTGATATCCTTAAAAAAAGAGATTTAGGACACAGATAACACAGTGAGAAGGCCATCTGCAAGCCATGAAGTAATTCAAACCTGCCTATACTTCTTGGTCTTCCAGACTCCAGAACTGAAAAATGCATTTCTGTGGTATTTTGCTATGGCAGCCCTAGACACTAGTACACTGGGCCACGCACATAGGAGCCACTCACAGCATCCTTTGGAAAAAACTTTATATCATTGTGAAAGAGCCCTAAATCACAGGTCTCTGTATCTCAGGTGTCCTCCCCTGGAGGCCCTGTTTGTTTATAACTGCATATGCTTACCCCATGGGTCAGCAGGACTGCAACCAGAAGAATGCAAATGAGCTGCGGTGATGTGTCTGAGGTAAGTGAGCAGGCCCTAGTCTTAGCTTACCTATGGTCACCTTGCACAGCAGGCCAGGCGGTACTCTCAGCCCTGGAACCAGGACACAATAAATACCATCAAGATAATAAGCAAGGGCCCACATCTATCTTGGCAGGCCTGCACTCAAGGAGTGGAAGGGCAATAGGCCTTGTTCCCCAAGAATGGGAATATCCCCCCCACTCCAGAGGCAAGAAAAACCTATCTTGATAGAAAAACAGACTGTATCAAAATTTTATTGGTATTTTTTTCTTTTTTTAAAAGTTACAAAACATCTTAAGCATATCGGATTCTGGACAGCTGTCACCAAGAAGCACAGCAAGCAAGAGCCTGGCCTCCATGCCCACTCCCTTACCAGTCCCATCATGGTCTCCTTGGGGTCAAGCAGCCCCCTTTTCATAGCAGCTCAGACTGTGCTCTGCAGAATACAAGGCATGGTGTATGGGAGGGGGGTGCCTAGCAGTAGAGGGCACTGTCATAACCCCGCTCCAGCTAGGGAGGATACCCACAATCTCTGTTCCAGACAGTTTTCATGATAAGTATTTGGCTAGAAAGCTTTAAAACCACCAAAGAAACAGAAGAGGAGGACGTCCACATTGCAAGCCTGGATTCTTGGATGTAAAAAGGCCAGGTAGGGCCATTAGAAGATGCCCAGGTGGGTCTCCTCCAAATCTTCTTGCCAAAGTTCAGGGCAGCTACTGAGCCGTAGGCCTGAACTCTGGGCGAGGCTCACTTCACTGAGTTGGAAAACAGGGCCAGGTCCCTGGTCCTCTGAGCTGGGCAGCGCCTCTGCACTGTGGCTCCAACACCCCCACTGTGTCTGAGGCTGGAGTCTCTGGCATGAAGGGCGGGGCAGAAGGGGTGGACTTCCCAGAGGTAGACAGGATTCTGAAGACCCAGAGATACCCTGTAAGAAAGACAAGAACAGCTTGTTGCCCAGAAATCTAAAACCTGGATGCTCCCCAGGGCATGGCTGATGATGTCTTTACAGTCCTGGTGCCATGGATGCAGTGGAGCAAAGTGGTTAAAAGCACTGGTTCTGCAGACTCACTGCTGACCTTTAAATCCCAGCTCTGCTACACTGTGAGAATTCAGGTAACTTCTTTTTGTCTGTGTTCTCATCTTTGAAATGGGGATGCTAATATATGTTTCATAGGATTGTTTGAAGGGCAGAATGAATGAATACATGGAAAGTGCCCAGAATAGTGTGGAGCAGACAATAAGAATTTAATAAATTTGGTTACTAATATGATCGTTTATGAACCACGATTCATTCATTGGCCTCATAAATGAATGAAACTTGAAAAAAATATGACTGTCTCCAACTGCAAGCCCATCTATTCAGGATGTAGTGAATGGCCAGACACAGCGTCTAGATCTTGGTCAGGTTCTGCAGGAGGCGGCACAGTTTGTGCAAGGCGCCGGCGAGGGTCCGCCGCTGTCCACCCTTTACCTTGGGTTCCCTTCCCCTCCCCTCCTGAACCCTTAATGAAGAAGCACTTGGCCTTTCCTGAGAGTGCAATCTCCCAACTTCCACCCCCACCTCTGAGCAAGCTCGAAGGGAGCCTCTCTTGTCCACCGCTGTGAAGATTGCTGGGTGGCAGTGGTTGTGTCATTCACTTCCCAGGGCCTCATCTCTTTCCCTACAGATGTTAGGGTTCTTTCCATCCTTCCCGCCGTTAGATAAACTAGGATCTGAAAAGATGAGATCCTCCGCAGACTAGAAACTACCCACCCACTCCATTCCCAAATTAAACCTGGGGATCAAACCAGGGGAAGGGCAAGGGCCTCCATGGCGTACCTGGTACACTGCTGCCAGCTCCGCTGGTGGCGTCCAGGGTGCAGCGGGGTTTTGAGGCTCTAGGGATGTCTGCTTCCCGGGACAGGTTTGGGGTGGCGTCCAAAGAACCGGGTCAGGAACTCTCCCTAGGGGCTGGAGCGGGGGCGACTGTATCTTGGGGCAGTAAGGGGGTGTTACCCAGGAATCCGTGTTGGAAACCCTGCTCCCCGGGCTCTCAGCCAGGGCTCCGGTGGCAGGATAGGAGGGCGGGGACCCCCAGCACGGCCCGGTACAGAAAGCAGTGCCCAAACCCGGGCCAGGATCCCGGGTCTGCACCTGCACGGGACCGCCGTCGGGGCAGAGTGCGCAGTCCTGGGGAGACACTGCGTCCGCGCGCCACCGGCGCCGACACTGCAAGTTGTCCTCGTTAAGGCCCAGCATAGCCGACAGGTGGCCGATGTAGCGAATGGCCAGACGCAGCGTCTCGATCTTGGTCAGGCTCTGGCCGGCCGGCGCGAGGGACGGCGGCAAGAAGCGGCGCAGCTCGTGCAAGGCGCGGGCGAGGGTGCGCATGC
>NW_026000196.1:5178319-5194393 GCF_001458135.2 Marmota marmota marmota
GTGCGCATGCGCAGCTTCTCGCGCTCGCTGGCGCTCCGCCGCTGTCCACCCGCTGGACCCGTCCGTGCACGTCTGGGCACTGTCGGGGTGGCCTCAGCTTCTCGGGCGCTGCGGGCTGGGTTTGCGGTCTGAGAGAGGCCGAGGGCGCTGTCACAGGGGCACGAGCTCGAGGAATCCGAGGAAGAGGCTGGGGACGTGGAGTCAGAGTGGCCCTCCCAGCCCCAACCCTGGGAGAAGATCCAATGGTCTAAGCCAAGGAAGTTCTGCTGAGGAGGCGACTGGGCCATGCCGGGGCTGTGGGCTCTGGGAGGCTGGACCTGCCACCTTCGGGCCTCAGCTTTTATCTGAACCAAAGGTGCGAGGTGGACCCCCACCAGGTTACAGAGAGGTGTCAAAACCCACAGAGCCCAGGGAAGGTCTGGGCAGGGGGGCCCTGGGAAAGCGGACCCATTTGCGGAGGTGTGGATTCTGACTCCTCAGGGGCTCTAATGGAGGCCCCCGCAGCCCGGGAAGTGTGGGAGGGACAATTCGCATCTGGATGGAGCTGCTAAGCTTCTCACCCCACACCCCCGCCCCAACCACTGCACAGGGCTGAGTGCCCAGGAGTCCCTATTAGAGAGTAAAGCCATGATCTGCGGACTGAAGGCTGCCCCTCAAGTGCCTCATGGACTCCTTGAGGATTGGCCGCCTCTCCTTATTGAGGTTGTGCCCAATAACTTCTACCCAGTGTCTCCTGTGTGCTGGACAAGAAACGAGGACAAGCCCAAAGAATCTGCCCACAGTGATGGGGATAGGGGTGTACATAGGTGAACCTTTCTTGGACCCTAGAACCTGCACTTGCTGATTTGCTGGGTGACACTGAGAAGGTCATTTTACTGCCCAGGGTCTGTCTTTACTGACCAGAAATGGAACCAAGCAGCCTGGAGACGGTTGGGGTACAGTTAAGCAATGAAGATCGACTACCAAACCCACCTTTTTTATTGTTTTGAATGATCTTAGGCAAGTCACTACTCCGTGGAGCCTCAGTTTTCCTCCCCATCATTCCAGTAATAATACAAGGTACCTCCAACCTGGGATGGTTGCTGGTAGCAGTGCAATCATACCTGTAAAGAACTTAGAAAGGGCCTGGCAAGTGGGCTAAATGTTTGCTACTACTATTACTCTATAAAGAAGGTACTAATATTTCAAATCACTATGTGCATTATTCATTTAATTCATATTTATTTAGCAACTGGTAAATGTCAGGCACACCAGGGTGAACCACCCCATTGCCATCTCTGGTCTCATGAGGTTCAGTCTAATGGGAAAGACATGTGGACACATTATTATATAACTAGTAGCTCTACCCCTAACTAGCTGGGGGCCTTTGGGCATGGTTCTTAACCTGTCTGATCTTGACCTTCTGTTCCACAAAACAGAAGCAATAATTATAGTATCTACTTACAGACTGTTGTAAGGAATAATTTTGAGATAATAAGATTGCAAAGTAAGTGTTCTCAGCAGCAATTACAGTTAGGAGGTATCCATGTCCCTTGTGATTTCCAGAGAAAAGGCTGAGCCTGGAGGAAGAGCCAAATGAAGGCCAGGACAGTTGGGTTCTGGCCACAAAGGTGGGCAGGTCACAATTGGGCCTTGAACTGTGAGTAGGATTTGAGTAGGGAAGAGAGGAGTGTGGAGAACATTCTGGAAGGGGATTGCAAAAGCAAAGGCTTGGCAGCAGGACCCCTCCGAGGTGCTTCAGGAGTAGGATGCTGCTAGAGGACTACTGGCGCCAGGCTGAAGGAGTTGGATTTTATTCTCAAGGTCATGGGGAGCCACAGAGACTTTGAGCAGAAGGGTGACATAGTTAAAAAACCAACAATCAATAATTAAAGGTCAACACGATGACAGTGTTCAAGAATATATTAGCTTGCATCAGCCTGGAGTACTGTAAATGGTTCTGTAATTTTTTTTATGACTGTTTTTAAAAATTAACTTTGAATTACACAAATTATGTAACCAGTAGGTTTCACTGTGAGAAATGGAAACATGACAGATAAAATTGGAGTCCCTTTAAACACCACTGTAACTCTCCCCAAAGGTAATAGCAGTTGTTAGGTTATATATTTCCTTCTAGCCCTGTCAGTAAATTTACATACATGTGTGTTCTTAGAAAGCCCACAGTACTTACCATGGTGTGGGTCCATCTCCCTGGAATGCTTCCCAATGCAGCAAGAGTCACAGTGGGAACTTTGGGGGGGATTGGATCAATGGGGTGTTAGGGGAGTGGTTTTGTTATGAAAGGAGCTCTCTCTAACATGCTGCTCACTCCATCTCACCTTGAGATGTCCTTGGCCATGTTATGATGTTGCTTATGCCTTGCTCTTGGACTTTTAGCCTCCAGAACTGTAAATAAGTAAAGTCCTTTATAAATTACCCAGTCATCTGGGTGTGGTGGTGCACATGTGTAATCCCAGCAATTTGGGAAGCTGAGGCAAGAGAATCACAGGTTAAAGGTCAGCCTGGGCAACATAGCACATTTAAGACTATCTCAAAATAAAATAAAAAAGATACTGGGAACGTAGCTGTGGTAGAGGGCCCCTGGGCTCAAGCCCCAGTACAAAAAAAAATTTACTCAGTCCATGGTATTCAGGTATGGTAACAGAATAATGGATTACGTACTCATGAGATTACATTCTGCACATTGTACATTGTATATATCAACTTGAAACTTGCCTGTCTGTTTTTTTTTGAGGGGTTTTGTTTGTTTGTTTCATTAGACAGCATTTCTTTGATCATTCCATGTCAGGACATATTTAGCTGACTCTTTCTTTAAAAACAATGAATCAAATTTGTATTGCTTATGAATGCAGATTTAAACTATTGATTATGTACAAAACAAATCCCTGGCCATAATTGATTTAAATGTTCATCCATTTAAAAAATGTCAACTTGGGAGAAATGGTAAAAGGGCAGGACATACAGGTAAACCTTCAGTGATGAAATTATATCACTTTCTACTTTACAGAACTTAAAGTATATTGGGGGAAAATATGCCTAAATTTCTGCTCTGTTTTAATGAAGTAATAGTTGATGCTAAATAACACTGGTGGTTGGGATGTAACTAAGTGCTAGAGAATGCACTTAGCATGCTCAAAGCTCTGGGTTCAATCTCCAGTGCAAAAAGGGGAAAAAAATGGACCAGGCATGTCATTTGTTTTTTATCCTAGCTGATATGAATGAAAAGGAGAACTTTATGTCCATAACTTGAAAAAAAGATGGACTCAATTTCAAACAGGGTTGGATTTATTTTGTTTGCTTGTTGCAGGGAGCAGGGTAGGGGAGAAGCAGCCAGTTAGGCAGCATTTTATGACTGTGGCTTGAGTGGATGTGGCTTGAGTGCCCCCCCAAGGGTTCTTTAGTGGGAAGTTTGGTCCTCCATGTGGCAATGTTAAAAGGTCATGGAACCTTTAAGAGGTGGGGTCTAATGGGAGGTGGCTAGGTTATTAGGGGGCATTTCTTTAGAAGGGATTAATGCAGCTCTCATAGAGCCCTGGTTAGTTCCTACCAGGATGAGTTGTTATAAATAGAGCAAGATTGGCTGCTCCTCAAGCCTCTCGCTTGTGATCTCTTCCATGTGATCTCTTCCACACATGCTCCAGCCATTGTGATATCATGGCCATGAAACCCTTACCAGAGCCAAGAAGAAGCTGGTGCCATGCTCTTGGACCATTAACACTGTGAGCCAAACATAAAAATGGAAAACAGACTAATACAATGATGTAAAAATGATTTAAACCAAGATTTAAAAATTGCCAGTGATTTGGGAGGCTGATGCAGGAGGATTGCAAGTTCAAGGCCAGCCTGAGCAACATAATGAGATCCTGTCTCAAAGTTTAAAAAAGGTGGGGGGCTAGTGGTATAGCTCAGTGGTAGAGTGATTGCCTACCATGTTCAAGACCCTGGAATTCATTCACTATTAACACACACACACACACACACACACAAATACCATTTACTGGTGGAAGTGGAGACTTAGAAAACAGACAATCCTAGACTTTTTAGGTTAAAATAATGGCAAATGTAGTATAAGTACATATTTATTGATCCAAGACCACATAAAATTCTTGATATATTGTCTAATGAGGAAGTTACATACATGTATTTGACAGCTATAAACAAAATCCATCCAGTTTCATAGACATGGCTTTAATTTTTTTTAAATCAACACTTAACTGTATATATTTATGGGTTACAGTGTGGTATTTCAATACACAGTACAATGTGTAATGATACATCAGGGCAATTGGTGTATCCATCACCTAAAACATCATTTCTTTGTGTTGGGAACATTGAAAATCCTCTCTCAGCTATTTGAAAACATAAAGTTAATTGTCATCAACCACAGATCCCTACTGTGCTATAGACCATTAGAAGTTATTTCTCTTATCCAGCTCTACCTTTTACATAGATATCTTAATCTGCATTCAGAAATTTCAGATCCATGTATTTTACTGATGTTTCTGACTCACACCTTTTAACTGCTATATGATATTCCACACAGTCCCTTATTGATGCCCTTTAGTGTATTTTTAGTTTTTGCCACATAGTGCTGTCTTGTGTGTGAACAGCTGAATGGGCAGTGGTGGAACGACTTTGTAATTTCCAGGAAGGTTCTGAATTTCCAGAATCATTTCTCTACCCCCTACCCTCCCACCCCCTGTATCCTATAGAACCAGCATAAAGGAGTTTCCTGGGGAGGGATTTGGTGAGGAGTGAGACCCCGCCCCCAACACAAGGCCATGTGCATGGTACGTACTACCCTCTCATCTCTAGACTATCCTGGCCCACTTACCTTGGTTTGGGGTAGCCCTAAAGCCCAGGCCCTAGGCTGTGGGGTGTCTGAGTGTAAGTTCTGGAAGGTGGAGTCCTGGTTTGCTGTGGCCTCTGATAGGCCCCTCCACCAGCTCTTGAAGCATAGGGAACACTGTCAACTTCATTCCACTCCCTGAGACTCCACTTGGCAAGGGAGGCAGTGTTGCTAAGTGGCTAGTGCTGGTCTGTGGCATCAGAAAAGGCTGGTTTAAACTCCTAGTTCCACCCCTGAACAGTTCTAGGAACTTGGATAACTCATTCAACCTTAGTTTTCTCATCTATAAAGTAGAAATTCTGATCATGGGATAATTCAGATGGTATGTGCCATAGTATCTAGCACAGAGCTGACGTTATGCTGATAGCAAGTTCAGGGGTGGCAGAATGAGGTGGGTAAAGGAATGGATTGGATTGTAAAGGGGCTGATACCCCCAGCACTGTTCCCAGCAGAAGGAAAGTAATCCGTCCTTCTATGACACTGTCCAGCACCAGACCCTGGGCATCCACCCCACCCCCTATCCATCTCCAGCCTGGACTCGGCACAGGGCCATCCTCCACAGGTGCCTCCTCCTGTCTTATGGCGAGAGTCACCAGACCTGCAGTGCAGAACTCCAGTGCTCGGAGCTGGTGCTGGCCAACCAGCCTCGGAAGACTAGACATAGAGGTCAGAACCAGCTCCTCCTGGAGGGCAGGGTCCTGGCCCAGCCAACTTACCCACCTGCCTGCGTCCCTGCAAGCTATTCCTCTGGATGATGGGTGTGGAGCCAGGTACTTACTGTGGGCTATAACCTGCTCCAGGTGCAGGACAACTAGTTAGGCTTGAGTCCTGCCCTCCAGCCTTCATCTGACATTGTCGAGAGGAGGGAGCATGGCTGTGCTGCTGGGCAGGGTGGCTGAATTCTGGGCCTTGGCCTGCTGGTAATGCCAGGATTACCTCTTCCTTCCTGTGACAGGAAGAGGCAGTGGCTAGGTCAGGGAAACGTGGTTGTGAAATGTGTGGATTTCACCAGTGTGACTGACACAGCTAGTTTACCCGTACTGCATCTAGTATGACCTCTGATTGTCTTGTTTTCTTAAAATAACAGGACTCTGTTTTGTTGAGGGTGGTGATATGCCCTGCCCAAAACCTACATTTCTTGCAGTTGGAATGACCAATGAGATGTTATTAGGTGTCATTTGTCATTGTTTGGGGCTTCTGGGAGACCACTGTTTTTTTGTTTGTTTGTTTGTCTGTTTGTTTTAATCTTGAGCTGGGGTCTCACTAAATTGCCCAGGCTGGCCTCAAACACCCAATCCTCCTACCTCAGTCTCCCAAGTAACTGGGATTCTAGGCACCTGCACCAATGCTTAGCTTGGAGAGTTGACAGGCACAGTCCTGTGGCTCTGTACTGTGTCTTTTCTTCCTACCTGAAAAACACGATGGGTGGAAATTCAGCTACCCTCCTCTTACTCTGAGGCAGTCCTGAGGACAGAAATCATACACTAAGGATGGTGAAGCAGAAAGAAACCCTGAGGCGTTGGTGACAACATGGAAGTACCACAGGGGCTCTGGACTCTCCATCCCTGAATTTCTTTAATGTGGAAGAAAAATCACCATCTCATTTGTCATCGTGAGTTTATTCTATGAGCAACCAAACACAATCTCTGTCCATATAATAAGGAAATTCCGAGGATTTCCTTGTCAACAAATGACATTCAAGTGAGCTGAGTGACAGTTCATGAATTATTGAGTGAATTCACAAGAGACAGTTTCCAAAAGATGATGCATGGACAGATGTTCACCTGGAAGATGGTCTCTGGAGGGAAGTGCCTGCTTGGGGGCAATGTGATTTTGAGTGAAGATGGGGACTGATATATTTTGGGGTAAGACCTGAACCCAGGAAGTGAATTGGGCAACAGCCAGAATCTAAAGAGACTCTGATGGGCTGGGACAAACCCATCAGGTGTAAAAAGATAGAATCCACAAAGCCGTATGTACCCCTCCTGCGAGTTAGGATGTGGAGGCCTCAGGTAAGCAGCAGTACAGGTGGGAAGGGCGTGGTGGTCATTGTCTTCCAGGTGTCAAGTGCAGGAAAAGCCAAGGTGCATTCCAACTGGCAAGAAGCAGCAGGTCTTGAACCAAGAAGGTGATGGTTCCCATTCCCAGGCAGGGTGGATACCTAGAGTAAGCAGTGAAACCTGGAAGCCACAGTGAATTGGGCTTGGGGACAAACCCGAGCTCAGGCGGAGGAGGTTTGAAGCCAGGTCACCAGAAAAACATCTCAAGGACTTGGTGGGGTGTTTAGTCCAAAAAGAAGAAGTTAATAGGATGTGTTAGTAATCCTGAGAGACCTGGCCCTAGGGGAGCACTCCAGGGAGAGTCTGAAGAACTTTCTAGGGTTGGAGGGACTATCTTGTGAGAGAGGGAGTGGCCTGTTCTTGGAGGCAGATGAGAAGAGGCCATATCACTACTACACATTAGGTGCATGCCAGACAGGAGTGGGCAGTTGTGATGGCCCTTGCCAAACACCACACAGCAGAAAGGTTGGGGCTAGTGATCACTGAGGTACTTCTAGATCCCAGATCCAGGGGCCAGTCCCAGGATAAGGGAGTGCAGAGCGAGGCTCCCAGGCCCTTCAGCTCAGACCACCTCCACCCCTGCTCTCTGTGCCTGCAGCTTGTGGTTCAGCTGGGCCTGCATCCAGGACAGGAACCAGAAGGCCACTCTCACCGCTGAATGGACATGCCCACGTGGTATGGGTCAGCTTGGTACTGTGAGGCAGGCAATGCCGTGTTGGTGTTTCTGTCAGACCAGTGAGGAGACCGAAGCCTCCATCCCACCACCCCCTTCTCCACTTCCCCAAACCACCAGTCAGGAGGGGAGAGCAGGGTCCCCAGATTCTCCCCCATTACCCGTGCTCAGTCAGCCCTGGCCCTGAGAGGGGCGTGGGAGGGCAGTGACCCAGGTCCTGCCTGACTGTGGGAGCTGAGCACAGGTCTCCAGGTTTGCTCACGCCTGGCCCCAGCAACCCTGGGCTGCCCACAGTACTGCGCCAAGAGTCCTCTACAGCATTCCCCCTTGGGAAGGCGACACAGGGCCCCGGAGAAGGCCTCTGACCACAGGTCTCCATCCCTTTCTTCTCGAGTCCTCTCCAGGCCCTGGGGTGTCAGATATGGGATACTGGAGGGAAGGGGGGGCATGCAGGGGCCGAGTGGTATTCTCATTACCAGCAAACACAGAGGTCCTTGCCACCGTGCCTGCCTTCACACCTCTTGGCTGCCTGTTGACACTGCTGCTGCCTCCCTCAGGGCAGAAGGTGTCGACTTGGGAACCAGAATGTGGAGGGGCCTCCAAAACAGTCAGGCAGCAGGCCCCCTCAGAAGCCCCAGAAAGTATTCCTGGGGTGGGGGTGGGAGGCCAAAGTAAAGATAGGGCATGTGTCCCTGGGCCAGGGATGGAAGGAGTATGGGGGCAGGTGTCTGAAAGGGGCCCCTCACTTCAGGAGCCCTGAGTCAGCCTCCCGGGTCCCAGGGAAGCCTAAGGACAAGGCCCTGTCTGACAGTGGACCATGAGTGTTATCAGGAGGCCCAGAGACTTACAAGCACCAAAGCAAGGTTGCAAAGCAGTCCCTGGAACCGGGGCTTTCCCTGACCTGACCTCAGACCGGCCTGTCTTCTGAGCACTTCAGCACAAAGCAGGGCTGAACACTGTGCCTATTGGAGCCTGCTCCTTTCTCAAACCCCATGCACGGCACAGATGAGGAAACTGGGCCCAGAGAGGTCCTGTCACTTGCCTAAAGTCTTCAGAGCCAAAATTCTATCTCACTGGTATCTGCCTTTGAGTCAGAGTCCATGCATTGAGCCTGGTGGGTCCAGGGCTGAGGTTCCCAGGAGGTCTGAGCAGCCTGCTAGTGAGTGGAGGGAGGAGGAAGACTGCTCTGCAGCTGGGGTGACCTGGGGTTCAGATGCCTGAGGAATGCTGCTGTCTGGGCCATCAGGATGAGTCCCGGGGGGAAGGGAGCGGCCTTAAACTGTGGGTTTCTTCACATGGAGGGATCCTGCAGAGGAGACGTTGCAAACCTAAGTCCCAAAACTCAGAGCTCACTGGGCCATGGCAGGGGCTGGAGCCCCACTAGGGCAGCGGGAGATGGTGTGGACAGGCAGGTGGGCAGGGGTTGGCTGGGGACGTCCTGCTGAGCACGGAGCTTGGACTTTTAGGGAGGCAGTGGATCTACAGGGATTTTTGAGGAAGAAGAGGAGATGGAAGTGAAGAGCTGGAAGCAGGAAGCCAGGCAGAAGGCTGTGTTTGCATCAGGGCAGGGCTGCCTGGGGCCCTGGGAAGGAGGGGGTGGGCAGGTAGGGGCCGAGTGGCAGGGGCAGGGGTGCCACAAGGGGACCCCAGAGCCAGCAGGGAGAGAATAGAGGAAAAGGAGGAAGGAAGCGACCACTATTGACTGGGAAGTAAGGGAGGCTGGGGACACAGGCATCCCTGGAGCACCCGGGAGGCTGAGCATGGAGGCTGAAGGCTTCCTCTACTTTTCCTCCAACAAGAAGATTAAGTCAAGGAGGCCCCAGAGCTTCTACGACAGCAAGGCCCAGGGGAGGCAGCTCAGGCTGGGGCCGGTCTCCCTTCCTAAGGCTTGGTCTTCTTCATTAAAGGGTGTCTCTGTGAGGATCAGATGGACACCTGTGTACAACACCTGGGGCCCTGCTGCTGTTGGGAAGACAAAGGGGAGAGTGAGAGGTGCCCGCCCTACAGGGGCTGCAGGACCTGGGGCGGAAGAGCTGTTCTCCCTGGCCTTATCTCCAACAGCCACAAGGGAACTTGGGTCCTACCTCTTGGGGTGCAAACTAACTGGGGAGGGGGCTGCAAAGTGTTTTTGCCCTCCTTTCTTCCTTTCTTATCTTTCACCAAAGTAACACGTGCCTGTTACCAAAATAAGATACAGACAAGCAAAAAGAAGGGACTCTAAAGTGCCCCTCCCTGGTTCAATTCTAGAGAGAGCAGCATCCTAGGGCGGGTTCACCTTTGCCAGGCAGCTTTGCTAATACCTGCACGGGACAAAAAGGCATTGAGACAGAGAATGTCACTTTTTAAAGTTGTTTTTCTGTATTTTGAAGCTTCTGGTATATTTTTCTTTCCTTTTTTTTTTTCTTTTGTAGCACTAGGGATTGAACTCAGAGCCTTCCAAGTGCTAGGCAGTCATTTCATCACTAAGGTACACCCTTAACCCATATTTTTCTTTTTAAAAACAGCTTTACTGAGACAGAATTCATAAGTCAAGATTTTTGTGCATTATATATTTTAATTTTTTTAGATGTTGAATAGACGTTTATTTTATACATTTATTTATATGTGGTGCTGAGAATTGAACCCAGAGTCTCACACATGCTAGGCGAGTGCTCTACCACTGAGCCACAACTCCAGCCCATATATTTTAAATTTTTTAAAAATCATATAACACAAAACCTGTCTTTTTTTTTTCACACACAGGGTCTCATGCATGCCGGGTAAGTGCTCTGTCATTGAGCTACATCCCCCTCCCCACCCATCATAACCATTTTTTGGGGGGTAGTTTGGGGATTGAACCCAGGGCCTTGTGCATGTGAGACAAGCACTCTACCAACTGAGCTATATCCCCAGCCCCTATCATAACCATTTTTAAGTGGGCAATTCAGTGGCATAAACTACATTCACAATGTGAGCAACTCTTACCACTGCTGTTTCTAAAATGTCTTCATCACCTCAAATAGAAACTTGATATCTATTAAGCAATAAAGCCCTCATACCCCTTTACCCCAGCCCTTGATAATCTCTAATCTGCTCCCAATCTCTATGACTCCAATCTCTATAACACACAACCTTTGTCCTAAGTGTCTGGTTTATACTTTTTTTTTTTTTTTTTTTGGCAGCACTGGGGATTGAACCCAGGGCCTTGGGCATGCTGGGCAAGTGCTCTACCACTGAGTTATGCCTCTCATAGAGTCTAGCTTATTTCACTTAGCATAATGTTTCTGGGGGTTCATCCACATTGCAGCATGCATCAGCACTTAATTTCTTTATATGGTTGAATGATATTCCATTGTATTGTAGACCATGTTTTGTTTATCCATTCATCTATTGATGGACGTTTGAATTGTTTACACCATTTGGCTATTGTGAATAGTGCAGCTCTTAGCATTGGCATACAAGCATCTGTTTGAGTCCCTGCTTTCACTTACTGTGGGTATACAGAAAGCACCTTCTTTTGTGACCAGCTTCTCTCACTGACTTATTGAGACCATCACTGATGTTCCCTCTTATCATTCCTATTTAATATGGTCTTAGAAATTCTAGCCAGAGCAATTAAGCTAGAGAAGGAAATGAAAGGGATAAAATAGGAAAGGAAGAAATCAGATCATCACCATTTGCAGATGCTATAATCCTATACTTAGAAGATTAAAAAAAAAAAAAACTCAATCAAAAGATTGCTAGAGCCAAAACCCAAATTTGGCAAAGTAGTAGGTTACAAAATCAACATACAAAAATCTGTAACTTTCCTATATACAAACAATGAATTTGCTGATTAGGGAAAAAAAACTCCATTCAAAATTCACAGTAGCCTAAAAAAATCTGGTAATGAATCTAACAAAGGAGATGAAAGACCTCTACAAAGAGAACTATAGGACTGGAGATAGAGCTCAGTTGGTATGCATGCACAAGGCCCTGGGTTCAATCCCAGAACCACCAAAAAAGAGAAAGAAAACTATAGAACACTGAAGAAAAAAAATAACTGAAGAAAACATAAGATAGAAAGACCTCTGATGTTTGTGGCTAGGCAGAATTAATATTGTTAAAATGGCCATACTACCAAAAGCAATATACAGATTCAATGCAATCCCCATCAAAATACCAATGACACTCTTCACAGAACTAGAAAAGAAAATAGTCCTTAACTTCATTTGGAAGAAGAAAAGACCCAGAATAGCCAAAGCAATTCTAAGCCAAAAAGGCAACGCTGGAGGCATCCCAATACCTGACTTCAAACTACACTCCAGAGCCATAGTAACAAAACCTGCATAATACTGGATCAATGGTCCAGAATAGAAGACACAGTGACAAGTCCACACAGATACAGTCATCTGACCCTTGACGAAGGTGCCAAAAACATTGGAGAAAAGACAGTCTATTCAATAAACGGTGCTGGAAAAACTGGTTATTCTTCTGTAGAAGAATGAAACTAGACCCTTTCCTCTCACCCTGCACAAAAATCAACTCAAAATGAATGAAAGACCTAGGCATCAGGCCCGAAACTCTGCAACTCCTAGCAGAAAATGTAGGCTCGCACTCCAGCAAATAGGCACAGTCAGCAACTTTTCAACAGGACCCTCAAAGTTCAGGAAGTAATGCCAAGAGTTAATGAAAGGGGAAGCATCGAATTAAAAAGCTTCTGCACAGTAAAGGAAAAAAATAAGAATGTGAAGAGAGAACCTACAGAATGGCAAAAAATATCTGCTGGCTACTCTTCTGACAGAGTATTAATATCTAGAATGTATAAAGAACTCAAAAAAAACTTCACACCAAAAAATCAAATAGCCCAATTAGTAAATGGGCAAATGAATTATACAGACACTTCTCAAAATAAGAAATACAAATGGCCAAACAAATATACAGAAAAAAATGTTCAACATCATTAGCAATTAGGGGAATATAAATCAAAACTACACTGAGATTTCATCTCACACCAGTCAGAGTGGCAATCATCAAGACTACAAATAATAGCTGGGTGCAGTGGCACAAGCCTGTAATCCCAGTGAGGCAGGAGGATCTCGGTTCAAAGCCAACCTCAGCAAAAGCGAGGCACTAGGCAACTCAGTGAGACCCTGTCTCTAAATAACATACAAAATAGGGCTGGGGATGTGGCTCAGTGGTCGAGTGCCCCTGAATTCAATCCCTGGTACCAAAAAAAAATAAAATAAAATAAAAATAATAATGTTGGAAGAGAGGATGTGGAGAAAAAGGAACACTTTTACACTGTTGATGGGACTGTAAATTAGTACAACTGCTATGGAAACCAGTATGAAGTTTCCCCAAATGATGGAACCACCATATGACCTAGCTATACCACTCCTTGGTATTTATCCTAAAGAATTAATACTAATATTAATCATCATACTATACTGATACATGCATAACTACATTTATAGCAGCACAGTTCACAATAGCCAAACTATGGAACCAGCCTAGGTGGCCATCACCAGATGAATGGATAAAGAAAATGTGAAATTTTATTCAGTCATAAAGAAAAACGAAATTACGTCATTTGCAGGAAAATTGATGAAACTAGAGACCATTATGTTGAGCAAAATAAGCCAAACTCAGAAGGTCAAATGTTGTATATTGTGTTTTCTCTCATATATGGAAGCTAGAGATGAAAAAGGAAAAGAAGTGGGGTGGTGCCTTGGGGATCTCATGAAAATCAAAGGGACCAAGTGGAGGAAGGAAGGGAGGAGTGGGGGAAGTGCTGGGGAGTGATATTAACCAAATTATATTGTTATATTGGGCACAGGTACAATCATGTAATAGCAAATCCCATCATTATGTACAACTATAATACACCAATAAAAATGTGGAAAATTAACAAGAGTTTTGCAAAAAAAATGAAAAAAAAGAAAAGAAAGAAAGAAAAGATAAATGTTTTTTAAAAAATCACTGATGTATTTTCTGTATCAGTGATTGTATTTCTGCAACAAGATTTTTAAGTCATGATTGGTACTCCACAGTACAATGGCAATGGTTTACTTAACAAAAGGCATATACTGAAATTCCTTAGTTTTCCACATAGGTACATCCTTATATGTATATTTAAAAGTCATTTTTATTTTTTTATTTTTTTAATTTTTATTATTGGTTGTTCAAAACATTACATTATTTTTATGCAATTTTTTTCTTTAACAAAAGTTTCCAAAGCTTATAAAAAAAAAAAAAAGAAAGAAAGACAAAGAAAAAAGTTGGAAAGTGCATTGTCAGCTTTCCATTGCTTAAAAATTATTTAATATTTATTTTTTCAGTTTTAGGTGGACACAATATATTTTACACTATGTGGTGCTGAGGATTGAACCCAGTGCCTCGTGCATGCTAGGTGAGCACTCTACCACTGAGCCATAACTCCAGCCCCTGAAAAAATATTTTTAAACTGCATATTAATAATACATGAATACAGTTTCCTTGTGAAAAATGTAAACCTAACAGATAAAAGTCTCTCTTTCCAATCCCCAGCCTCAATATGCTATTGTTTAAAGATGTGAGGAGGGGGGTGATCTTTGTTGGAAGGGGCTCCCCTGGGAGCTCTGGGGTGGGGGGCTTGGCTAGGGCTAATGGGAAGGAGGTACAGACAGGAGAGCCAAATGACAAAGTTTTGGCCAACAAGGGGGAGTGCATATAAGTCCCTGAAGGTTACATCACCAGTGTGAGCTTCATCCCTTTCCCAGGGTTCTCTAGCCTGTCCAGGGACGCCTCTCACAAAAGACCCACAGGCACACACTGCTGGCTCCTTCCTCCCCTAGGTCCTGCCCACACATTACAGTTCAATCGTACAAATCCTCACTCTGCATTTTATGGGTTTTAATGTCAGGTACCTTTGCTCTGGGGACAGAGGACCTGCAGCTGGCTGAGGGCCTAAGCTACCCCACCAACTTTGTGTGGAATCCCAGGCCAGGAACCCAGCCCTGTGCACTTCCTCCTGCCAGGCAGACCACTCTCCTGGCACCTCACGGTGCTGTAGTGAGCAGTATGTGAGAGAAGGGATAGGGACAGAGTAGGCTTGACACCCAGGCCCCCTGCCTAGATATAGCTCCATCCATGCTTTTCTGGAGGAGCTGGTGTGGGAGGGAGAGGAGGAATCAAGCAGGCTGGACACTGACCCAGTTTGGCAGCTGAGGTGGCCCTGCAATTCCTCATGCAGCAATTGGCAGGGCACAGAGCCTGGGGCAGCCCCCCACCTAGAGTTTCAGTTGGCTTGGGTTCTGACCTTTTCTACAGTAACTGCACCCAGAGCAGTAGGTCAGGGGGGTGCTAAACTCTGCTTGGCCCCTACCCTCCTGAACCTGTCTCGCTTCTTCTCATTCTTTTCCTCTGGGCTCCCTCTCTGTACATAAATGCATGTTTTTCCTGGTGGATAGATGAAATGAGTAAATAGATTCAGAGAGGGCCAGTGGCCTATTTGGGGGTCACAGTCCAACATTCCTGCACCAATCCAAGCTGCACCCATTTTTTTTTTTTTTTTTGCTGAGGATTTAACCCAGGGGTGCTTTACCACTGAGCCACATCCCCAGCCCTTATTACTTTAAGATCAGGGTATTGCTAAGTTGCTTAGAGCCTCCCTACATTGCTAAGGCTGGCCTCAAACATGTGATTTTCCTGCCTGAACCTCCAGACTTGCTGGGATTACAGGTGTGCGCCACTGTGCCCAGCTGCACTCACTTCTGAAGCCAGCCCCAGCATTCCCCGGGTCATCTACACAGTTACCAGTGTCCTGATGCCTTTATTCTCTGGTAGGGCCAAGCCTCTGTTATGGCCCTAGCTCCAGAAAAAAAAAAGTCCTGTCTAGTGGAGGAAGGTCTGTCCTGTGCAGGTTCAAAGCTCCCAGGTGGCTGGGCAGCGCCATCTGCTGGCTTTGTCTGGGAATGCAAGGACCTTGGAAAGTCTAGGGTCAACCTTTGGGCTGTTTTCCTCCAAGAAATACAGGAGTCTCTGCCCCATTTTACAGTTAGAGAAACTGAGGTGTGAGTGATAAAGATTTCCCTACCTTTACATGTCTGCATCTTTGTTTTGGGTTACTTCAGTCCTTAATCCCTTTATGCCTCAGTTTCTCCACTTTTCACTCTAAGGCTCACTCCCACTTACCTGGAGGAAGTGTAGGAACTCACATGTGGTGCTCTATTGAGAGGTGCTACCTATTTACTGGGCATTATCAGAGCCCTCAAACCCACAGGGCTTCTGGCACTTCCTCTTGAGCCTTTCAGGGAATCTGCCAAATCTCTCTCCTCCCTTCCCACCCCCTCCCTCCTGTCACCCCTCTGATGCCTGTGACTGCCACATCCACTGCTGAGCATCCAACTGCTCCATAGCCAGATAATCAGATTATCATGGATCCAGAATAATCTATTCCATATGGCTTGCCAGCTCAGTGGCTCCAAGAGCTAAAGGTGTGAGGAGGGGGGTGATCTTTGTTGGAAGGGGCTCCCCTGGGAGCACTGGGGTGG
>NW_026000196.1:5195881-5199177 GCF_001458135.2 Marmota marmota marmota
TGCCCCCCCCCCCCAAGGCTTGAACTCTCACCTCTACTCCAGTGGGGCTGCCCAGGAGCCTCATTTCCCAGCCTTACACGTTGGCAGGCAAGGGTAGGCTGGGTCCAGGGGAGCAGGAGCTCGGCACTTGTCAAAACACAGCCTCCAGAAGTGTGAAGGCCCCATCCCAGTGGGAGGGCGTGTGGGCCTTGCCGCCTGGAGAACTCATTAACTGGGGCAGCTCCCAAATGAACCAACCGGAGAGGCTGGCCACGATAAGGAGATCAAAGGGGAGAGGGACAGGCTTGGGGACAGTGAAGAGGGAGGGCGGCTGATGGCTACTCTGTTGGGGTCCCTGTCCCCCCCACGTGGCTCCAGCAGGCCTGGAGACCACAGCCTACACCAGCTGGGCCCCTGTGGGGGCTTCCCAGAGACCAGGGGAAACAGGTGAGGGAGGGGCTCCACGTGGCATTTCCAAATTGTCAGCCTCAAGGCTGAAGATCCAGGGATGGGGTTGGGGCTGGAGCCCTCCCATCTGCCTGCCTTTCCCAACCTGCTGTCCCACCGCCTCTCCAGCCATCTTGGTAGGTTGTTTCCTTCATCCTTGTCCCTTGTCTTTTTAATCCTCCTCAGCCTTGACACCAGAGGTCTTCTCATGTTCCACTCATGGTGTCCTCTCCTGCTTTAAATCTCTCCATGGCTCCATGTCCAGGATTAATGTTAACTGTTAGGTTTCAGATGAGGAATCTTAAGTATTATGTTTTCAACATAAAAAAATGCACCTCCCACACATATGGTCTCTTTTCCAAATATGTACAGTTGATTTTGTGCTTAATAAAATACAAATTCATGTAAAAGCATTGTTGACAAAAAGCTAGTTAAGACAGTTTCCTCTGGGGCAGGCCATTGGAAGCTGCAAAGGCAGTCTAATAAAGAGACTTGTTATGCCCTCTGTACCTAGTGATATGACTATATACACTTATTATATTCTTACATAAACATAAACAATAAAACATGAGTGCTGGGCCACTCTGAATTTTCTCAATTATTGGCCATAATAATTGAGGGGGGTACATTCAGAGGATTGGCAGTCCTTGAATAACAGGGTGCTCAGAGCCTACGGAGATCTCACCTCTCAAGCCCACGTGGTCTTTTCTCTGCACCCCCTCCCACCCCAGCACACCACACACTGCCAATTCCCAGCTGCCTATTCCCTCAGCCTAGTGTCATCCAAGAGGCCCAATCTCTGGGTTCCAGAGCCAGGTTTTGATCAGAGACTCAGGAAGACATCCATCTGCCAGGATCCACAAAGGGTAGACCCTGCTGACAGCTGCAAGCTGAAGAGGGGCCTCCTGGACCAGGCACTCCTAGGAAGTGGATGGGCCTCAGAACTGTGCAGAGGGAGTGGACTCTTGCCTTCTTCCTCCCCAAGGGAGGTTGATACTGTTTCTCCTCCATGTGGTTGTGGGCCTGAGCATTCTGTGCCTGCTGTGACAGACCACTGGGGAGGGATGTAGAAGATACCAAGGGTAACAGGAGACAGAGAGACAAGGGGAGGGGATGGTGTCCACAGAGATGCCCAGGAAATAGGCATCAAGCCACTTGACCTTCATTGCTACAGTCTAGTTTGCCCATCTGTCTCATGGAACTGGAAGCCATAGAGGATGCAAAGCATCAGACCCTAGATACCATTCCTCTTAAAGGAACAGGCAAAGACATATTGTCAGACACCAGGTACTAACTAGGTGGAGAGTAGATAGCCATGCATGAAGTACTATAGGACAAGTGTGCAAACTCAACCCATAGGGACAGATGGGCAAGGTAGATCCTTGGAGACTTTTTATGTGGGCAATCATTCTTACTATATGTAAATACGGAAGGTTTTATTTTTTCCCCTCCAATCTAAATTTATTTTCCTTTCCTTCTAGACTCTCCACTCCACCAAAACAATGTTGAAGTGGTGTTGTAAGAGCAGACACTGTTCCCCATATTAGGGAGAAAGATTTCAGTCTTTCACTATTTAGTACAATGCTATGTGTAGGTTCTTTGTAGATGCCTTTTTTAAAACATGTTTTTTTTAGTTGTTGACAGACCTTTATTTATTTATATATGGTACTGAGACTCAAACCCAGTGCCTCACACATGCCAGGCAAGTGCACTACTGAGAAGCCACAGCTCTAGCCCCTTGTAGATGCCTTTTATCAGGCTGAGGAAGTTCCTCTCCATCCCTAGTTCGCTGGAATGTTTTATTACAAAGGGGTATTGAATTTTGTCAAATGCTTTTTCTGCAACATTTCCATTCGCATTTCATTGGCAAACCCATCATACCTCCTCCAAAGCGGCAGAACATCAGCAAAATAGGACAGTGGTGGCGGTGGCGCTGTGGCAACTGACCAAGCTCCTGATCCTGCCAGGCTGGGGTGTCCTGGGGGAAGGGGCAGCAGGCTCACCCCTTCTCTACTCAAATGGTCCTGCAACCTCCCCTGATTCTGCCAGCTTGCTGGGTTTGCTTGCAGTTGCTTCTTCAAAGTGCCCCTATGAAGGGACAGCCACCTAGGGACAGCCACCACCAAGGGACAGCCACCCAGGTCCAGCCTGTCTCTGAGGAGGAAGAGAGTACAGTTATCCCCACCTCCGGAGGAAATCAGGGCCCCACTTCTCTTGGTCCCTACTTTATTCCACAGTCCGCTGGTGCATCCTGAGGGGATCCCATTATACAAACTGGAATCAAAAATGCAAGAAAATTAAGAATTTGCACAAGGTCCCCAATAGATGAAGGTGGGCCTCAAACCTAGGAACTGGACTTTCAGTTCTCTGATTCTTCCCCATCCCCTTTCCTTTAATCCGCAGAGAAGGGTTATAGAAGACAACAAGGGCAGCAGGCGATAGAGAGACAAGGGGAGGGGATGGTGTCGGCGGAGATGCCCAGGCAGTGGGCATCAAGCCTATTCAACGCCTCGGGTACCACCAGCCACGGGGCATGTCACAGGCAGGAGGCCCAAGTCAGAGCCCAGGTGGGGTGAACCAGGCACAGTTAAGGGGCAAGCACCTTGGCCCCACTCTCTGCTGGTTCAAAGAGCGGCCCCGCCCCCTCCAGACCCCAAGCCAGCTTTGATGTGCAGATGCGCTGGAAGGGGCCACTTCACACCTCGGGCTTGGGATAAAGCTGCCGCCAGCCTCAGACGCGCCTCCGCCGTCATGGCCCATTCCCTGTGCCCGTCCCTCTCGCTCTCCGAAACCTGGTTACGGTCCACAGACTGCGCCCCTGCCCGGCCGCTGCCGCCTTCTGACAGGGGCAGCGGCTGTTCCCCTGCCTC
>NW_026000196.1:5199506-5250927 GCF_001458135.2 Marmota marmota marmota
CGTCCCCTCGGGGCTGTATGCTCTGTCCGGACGGCAGCTCCACGCAGGCGCAGACGCGGGATCCTGGACCTCACCCGGACCCTGCCTCCAGCGAGGGACCGTGCTGGGGGTCCCCGCCTGCGTGCCCAGCACCCGGGGCCGCTCCGGAACCGCGCACCCCGCCAGTTATGTGCGTCGAGGCGACCAGCCCGCAAGGGCAGACAGTGGAGCCGAACCCATCTTCTCCGGTTAGTATCACTTTTCTCGCGAACCCCACCCGACCCGACTGTCCGTGCCACCTGCTCACGCCACCACAGGGACCAGCCACCCGGTCGCACCCTCGCGACAGCCTGGCCTCATCTGCTCGTTCTCAAGAGCAACATCGCGTGTCCTGCGTGTCCAGGCGGCAAGGGGAGGGAGAGGCCAGGCAGGGGACAGGGATCTGTTCCTCGCCAGAAGTTCCCTGACAGTGGACCCCTGAGCGTGGACGCTGTGTCCCACGGCAGGTAATGAGGGCTACATTGTTCTCTCTCTCTCCCTGCAGCTCTTTCCCAGCGAAGTGCTGACCCTGCTGGAGAACTGGATGCCCCTCTCAATCCTGGAGTAGCCGCCGGCCTGAGCCTGAGGAGTACAATGACACCGAGTCTTTTTTTGGCCTCAGGACCTTTAAAGAGGACTGTCTCTCCTGGAAGAGGGACCAGCAAATCTGGCATGGCATTCCTGGGGTGGGAGCCTGTCTTCATCTAGGATGAGCCTTCCCAACCCCTCCCTCGAAGGAAGGACTCATAGGGTAGATGATCTAAAGCAGGCAGGAGCTCTGCCTAGCATGTATTTATTTATTTGTGAATAAACGGTGTTGGTGTCATTTGGCAGTTCTTCTTATGGGTGGACACAAGACTCCCTCCCTGCCCTCCAAAGAATGATAGAGGAGAGTTGTGAAGGTTTCTTGTTATCTTCGGCCCCTCAAATACACAGGCCCAGACCCCTTCCTCCTTGTGGCCACGCTGGCTCACATCTATTCTGCATGGGTCAGCCTGGAAGGGGTGGAGTGGGGAGCTTCCTACAAGAAAGTGGAAGGAAGTTGGGAACTAGATAAAACCAAAATGCCTCTGGAACAATACAACTCCAGTCTTATGTATGATGCGCCAGTTACTTTACCACATATGCCTCAACTATAATTTTGTAGAAGAATCAATACTCCAACCGAGATAGGACTTGGGAGTTGGAGCTGTCACCCTGGTCGGATTTTGCCAGCTCCATTCATTGCTGCTCTGAGGAGTTATTTCATTGTGCCTGAGTCTTTGTGCTGGAGCTTCCTGATGTGGGACCTAGGATTTTCCCTTCTACCTTTCATGTGGCTTGGGGAAGCAAAATCAATGGGCCAGCCCCAAATTTATGTAACCATGGTTCCTGGAAGCCTAGCTAGGATGAGAGGAGAGGCCCACAGGGTTGCTGATCAGCAACCAGACTCAGTGGGATTCAGATTAGGGAAGCACTGTGGGGGAGAGGAGACCCTGTGGGTGGGTCCAGGGAGCAATCAAGCTTGGGGGGTTTCAATGCAATGTAGCCTTTGCCACTATGAACATCCAGTCTCCCCTCCTCTCCTTCAAGAGTCTGAAATGCAAGCCTTAATGTTTTTTATGGGCACATTATTGAGATATAATTCACATCCACAAAATTCACCATTAAAGTACAAGATTCAATGGTTTTGGTATATCCATAGAGCTGTGCAACTATCACCACTAATTTTAGAATATTTTCATCACCTCCAAAAAGAAACTACCCATTAGCCCCACTCCCCATTCATTATCAATCTACACCACCACCACCCCCGCCCGGCCACCACCAGTCATCCCCTTTCTGTGTGGATTTGCCTATTCTGAACATTTCATATGAAAAAGGTTATACAATGTTGCCTTTTGTGTCAGGCTTATTTTTGAGCATGGTTTATCCATGTTGTCACTGTACCAGAACTTCATTCATAGCTGATGCCCTGGGTTTGATCCCCAGCCGCCCCAAAACAAAACAAAACAATACTAAAAAAAAACAAAAAACACTATTGATTGCCCAATAATATCCATTGTGCATTCAATCGTTGTTGAGTTTGCTTTTAAACCAGCTCAGAAACCATTCCTAGCTCTCCAGACTAGGCCAGGAGGGGCAGAAATGCATCTGCTCTGTAGTTCAGGGGTCCCGGCCTAGGTGGGGCTTACTTTGGCTGTAGACAGTGGGATCCAAAGCTGAACCCTATGGAGGTAGGGGGACCTCACACCTCTGCTGGCACCCCCTTTCCTACATCTCCACCCCTCTATCCTGTACTCCTCTCCTAGCACCCTAACTAGGGTGGAGTGGGAAATCTTCCTTTCCCCAGGAGTCCACCCAGTTTAGAAAATCTATTTGCATGGCAAAGGCCCAGCGGTTTAGGATAGGGAATTAAAGTTATTAGCAAGTCTTTTCACAGATAAGTGGAGCTCATTGGCCAGCCCCCTTCCCTGCAGAGGGCCTCTCCCCTGACTCTGAGCCCGGGAGCAGCCCACTGTTTATTAGCGCCTGGGTGCTAATTTTCATTAACACGTCCCTGTTAATAGTGGCCTAGACCTAGGATTGGAGATAAGAAGGGGTCACTTCCCACTGCTCTGGTGGCCTCATTCCCCCCTTCCTGGCCCAGCCGTATCTGCACCTGGAGGAAACCCCTTAAGTGAGGACAAGAGTGGCCCGCACCCAGGAAGGTGAGATACCCCAGTTCCAGGGCCATTTTAAGGCTGAGCAACTTAAGGAAGACCTACCTGGCCCCTATAGATACCAAGTAGCATCACTGGGATTGGGACCCAGGTGTGACTACACCGCCCCTGTGTGCTCAACCCCTGCATGCACTGCCTCTGCTGAGTGCCAACTTGTCTCTAGGTAGTGGTTTACCATGATGGGTATTCCCGGGAAACTGAGGCAGCACAAGGCTCCTCCTTCACCCTGGGTTCTTGCAAACAGTTCAGAAAAATTTCAGACACGTTCTTCAGAGTTATAGGCATGAGTTTATTGGAAGAGATGGAAAAGAAGAAAGGGGACACTCTGGAGAGAATGGGTCTTCTCAGAGAGGAGAAAGATGGCATGCCTCTCCTGTCCTCTAGTTTTATGGGGATCCCAGGGAAGTTTCCAGAGAGTCCTGCCCAGGTCCACCTCTTGATTTTTGACTGACAGCAGGATGACCTCAGACTTTCAAATCCCTACTGCCATGACAACTTTAAGTCACTTTGGCCCATGCTGACTGGTTCTAATTGGAACTTGTTCCTACAGATATTATGGTTGGGAGGAATTATCCTTATCTCCTTGAGTTGTGGGATCTGGTCTGTGTAAGGGTCACAAAAGTCACCCACTTCAGGGTAACTTGTGTTCCTCTTATCAGCATGATTTCAGGGCCTGCATTTCTCCTTCAGATAATAGGTACTTTCCTGAGAAACTTAATAAATTCAATAAACATAAACCAGCAGGGCTGCAGATAAATTACTTTTTAAAGGTGAAAGCATGGGCTGGGGTTGTGGCTCAGCGGTAGAGCACTCGCCTCGCACGTGTGAGACCCTGGGTTTGATCCTCAGCACCACATAGGAATGAATAAGTGAAGTAAAGGTATTGTATCCAACTACAACTAAAAAATAAATATTAAAAAAAAGTGGGAAAGCATGTGGAGGGTCAGCACAGTGGGCCTATTTTATAGAATTATCCCCTTAACCTCATGTTCCCACCACTCATGTCTGCCTGTCCCCTATCAGTGAGTGGCATCTCAACTCATCGGAATCCCTGGCAGCGGGCCCCAATCTGGAACTGTTTGGGTGTAGGCCCACTGGGAGGCAGGCAGGCGAATGACAGCATGGCCATGGGGGTGCCTGGCAGGGGCCAGTGGCTCTCTTCTCACTGCTGGCTGACGCCACCTCCTTCCTCCAGAGAGAACTGCTTACACAATCAGAAACAGCAGAAAAACATACAGAGCAACTGTGGGAGCCAGGCTGTGGCTGTAATCTAGCCCCGATTTCAAGTCACTTCAGCTACTGAACCTCCGGTGAAAATGGTAATGTGTGCTTGTCCCAGTCGTGCAGATCAGGAAACAGAAGTACACAAAGTTAGTATTTGGCCATTGGGGTGGGGGACCAACCTAGTCTTTGGAATGGCCCGGAAGGCAACTACGTGCCTCAGGACAGGTGGATGGTACACCCAGAAGGTGGCCAAGCTCACATCCTGTTGCCCTTGGAACAGACCTTGGATCTCCGGTCACATGCTGCTAATGAAGTCCATGCTAGGGGACTCTGGAGTGGGCTGGAATTCTGAAATGCTCTCACCTGGAGAACTAGAGAGGCACAGGGCTGCAGAGGGAAGGTAGCCAATGTAACTGCAAAGTCCCAGGGCCAGGCCAGAGACCACTTTTTCCACCCTTCTCAGATTCTGACCCTGCATTTGCATAGTGCCAAGAGCGAGTGTCTCCTTAAATTTTGCATCTGGGCACTTGTCTCACCCTAGCCTGGCTCCCCTGAGTTGTTTTGGGTTTGTTTTGTTTGGTACTGAGGAGTAAACTCAGGGGCACTTAACCACTGAGCCACATCCCCAGTCCTTTTTTATATTTTATCTAGAGACAGAGTTTCACTGAGTTACTTAGTGCCTAGCTAAGTTGCTGAGGCTGTCCTTGAACTTTCGATCCTCCTGCCTCAGCCTCCTGAGCCGCTGGGATTACAGGTGTGCACCACCATACCCGGCATAGGTTTTTGACATTTCTGAGGGGATTTATCACCCAGGAGGCTAGGCTGTCCTTTGGGATCACTGGCATGGCCTACTTAATCTGATGGTGATCTGCCCAGCAGCCCAGTCTCCCAGTTGGGGATCCCCAGCAGAGAGTAGGCTTGGTCAGGCCCTGGTTCTTTCTCCCTCATCCCTCTGTGGGATCTGGTACATAGGTTTCTTGTGAATGCCTCAGCTCCCCCTTCTTCCTCTCTCCCACACACACTAGGGAAAGAAGAGGTGGCTTGGTGTCACAGCAGGTGACCCCAGAGAGGGTAGAGCTGAATTCCCCCAGTCCGACTCCGCTGGGGCAGGGCACCTCTGCCATCTTTGCTCAGCATCCCTCTGGCCTTCTTCCCTCACACTCTGTCATTTCCCTTTTATCAGACAGCTGTCTTCTATGTCAGTCCTTAATTGGGGTGGGGGTGGGGAACCTCACTCTCCAGGGATGAACGTAGGTCATGGTTCAGGAATGTGACCACATACAGACCAGTGGGGAGCAGGCTCAGGAATTTGCTGGAACCATTGAGAAAGGAACATGCACTATGGGTGCCATGGGTGCTCACCCAGGCAGAAGGCCCAGCTTGCAAGGGGATTAGAGCCAAGAGAAAGAGGGAGATTCTTAATGCCCAGATCCAGGATATGGAGAGTGCTGACAAATGTCTCAGGTCACAGAGTAGAAAGAGGGCATGACTCTCCTGCCCTCTTGTTTCACTGGGAGTCCCAGGGAAGTTTTCAGTGTGGTCTGTTGTCTGTGTTCAGAATTGGAGGAAATGCTAAATTGTGATTAGAGGCAGTAAAAATTAAAATGTAATAATTTATTATGCAAGGTCTTGATCCCTTACATTTTATTCAATAGACCTCAAGTTAAAAGCTCGTGATCTTGGAGCTGGAAATGTAGCTCAGTGGTGGAGTGTCTGCCTACTCTGTGCGAGGGTCCATCCACAGTGTTGGAAGGCAAGGGTCAGGGTCTGCGGGGTAGTTGAGGCCGCCAGTAGTCCTTTCTCATTGGTTTTTGTGATCACACCAGAAAGATTTCTGACACATTCCTCAGAGTGGCAAGCATGAGTTTACTAGAAGGGATAAGAAAAGGGAAAAGGGGACACTCAAGAAAGGGGGGTGGCCCTTTCAGAGAAGAGAAAGATGGCATGCCTCTCCTGCCCCTAGTTTCATTGGGAATCCCAGGGAAGTTTCCAGAGAGTCATGCCCACCTCTTGACTTTTGACTGACAGCAGGATGACCTCAGACTTTCAAGTCCCCACTGCCATGACAACTCTAAGTCACTTTGGCCCTTGCTGACTGGTTCCAATTGGAACCTGTTCCTACAGATTTTATGGTTAGGGAGAAATTATCTTTATCTCCCTGAGTTGTGGGATCTGGTTTGTGTAAGGGTCACAAAAATCTCCACTTTCAAAGTAACCTGTTTTCTCCTTGTCTGCTTTCAGACCTGTGATTCTCTTGTAGATAACAGGTAGTTTGTTAAGGAATATAACATATCCTGTTAAATTAACCCAAGCAGGGCTGCAGGTAAATTGCTTTTTTAAAAATGAAAGCATGTAGGGGGGCTGGGGTTGTGGCTCAGCGGTAGCTCAGCGTTTGCCTGGCATGTGCGAATCCCTGGATTCGATCCTCAGCACCACATAAAAATAAATAAAACACAGGTATTGTGTCCAACTACATCTAAAAAATAAACATAAAAAAAGTGAAAACATGTGGGGATCAGCACGATAAACCCAGTTTACAGGATTATCCCCTTAACCTCCTGTTCTCACCTCTCATGTCTGTGTGTTCCCTATCACCCAACACTGAAAAAAAAATTAATAAAAAACAAAACACCTGAATCCAAAAAATTACTCTTAACATTTAAGTTATTTTAGCCAACAAACTCCTTTTTGTTGAAGGTAATTTGAGTTGAGTTTCTGGACTTCCTGTTGAAAAAAATCCATCAGGTCTTGTTTCAGGCTGATCTCAGTCATGCAACCTGAGTCTCCATTTCCCTCTCTGTAAAATGGGGATTATGGTAATATCCACATTTTTCAAGGTTACTTAAGGTTTATGTGTAAACACACACACCAAGTAAGTGTCAGTTCCTCATCACCTTTGGGTGCTGGGTAAGGCCAAGAACATCCTCCTAAATTCTGCTCCTTCATTCTAAAGAGCTTCCACACACCTGATATGAGGAGGAAAGAATTATTGGAAAGAGCTGCTTCTGCCATTGTGTTTTCATTCCCTTAGTGGGAAGGAGAGAGGGCAGATTGTCCCAGGTGGGGACCCCTTCACACAGGGGACATTAAACCAATCAATGTTGGCGCCATAAGAGATGTTGTGCCAGTGAGGAGCGAATGGGAGCACAAAGGAAGGAATGGGAGTCACAAACCCTGCAGGCAGCCAACCTCCAGGGCAGTTTATCAACCACAGTGAGGCTGGGTGAGCCTCTAGGGCTGGCTGAAACAACTTCTGCAGTGCTCCAAGGAATCACATGGTGTCCTCAGAGAGGCAGACATTTCCTTACCACGGGGCCATAACTCAGCCCTTCAAAGGTTCTGTAAAGGTTAGGAGTCCACAGGAAGGAGAAGGGGTGGAAAGGGCCACACAGTAGCTGCTTGGTGTTTTGATCATTTGAGAAAATTGGCTCTCCAGGCCAGGGAGGGCCACTAGCTGGGCCCTGCTGGAGTCTAGGTGGGGTAGAAATGATGGGACACACACTACAGCAACTTAGAGGCTGGAAACACTATCACTGTTTATTTGGGTGACACATCTGCCCACTGGAGGGCACTGAGAAGAGGCTTAGTGTTCAAAGGTTCCAGAATATACCTTTCCCCTGGCCAGCTCTGAAGAGGTCCCAGACCCCAAGTCCAGAACCCTCGAGTTGTGTCTTTTTGTCACTGTGTCCTTTTACTTCAGGGCATGCTGGGGAGACCCTGCCTATTTGAAGCCTCTTCAGAGAGTCCCTGGAGTGAATTTCTTGGTGTTCTCTTTCTGGAGAATCAAGGAGTACTTCCGAAGTCGGGCCCAGTGATCGTGTCCTTTCATCTGGTTCTTCTTCAGTGTCTGGAAGCTGAGGACCACACAACCAGAGATGAGAGGCCTCCCAAGCCTCCCAGCTTCCCAGCCCCAGGGCAGGGCCTGGTCACACTGGGCTCAACAGAGAGGCCCTGGGGGTTGGTACACTGCTTCATTACAGTGGCCCCAGGAACCAGAAAGCCTTTACCCAGGAGACCAATGACAGGTCTAGTGCTCTAGGCCATTTGTGGCCAGGCGAGGTGGGGCACACCCGTAATCCCAGTGGCTCCTGCAGCTAAGGTAGAAGGGCTGCAAGTTCAAAGCCAGCCTCAGCAACTTGGCAAGTGTCTAAGCAAGTTGGTGAGATCCTCTCTCAAAATAAAAAATAAAAAAGACTGGGGATGTGCTCTGTGGTTAGGCGCCCCTAGGTTCGATCCCTGTACCAAAACACAAACACACTAACCAGAAAGTCCACTTGAAAATAAAACAGGGTCGACATGCACAATGGAGTATTATTCAATCTTAAAAGGAAAGGAAATTCCGACACATGCTACATATTTTAATGAACCTATAGGACATTATACTGAGTGAGTCACAAAGGACAAACACTGTATGGCTCACTAATCTGAAGACATTGGGTTTAGTTTTTTAAAGAATAAAAGTTTAAAAATCAAATCAACCCATGGTCACCACAGCACAAACTCCTCATTGTGCGTGAGGGGTGGACTTTTTTACCCAGTGCAGGGGCTATGTGTACACCTGTGGTGGGTGTACAGACTCTGGCCAGGTTTCTGTCCCGGGTGCTGGGATGAAGTTAGGCAAATAGGAAGAGGGATACTTTTGAGAGGAAAGACAATGACTGTGTCTTTGGAGTTGTTTTAGGTTCTATATGGGAAACATCTACATGGAGATGAGCTAGTTCTAACTTTAAAATGTAATCTATAATTACTTCTTCTTTGTACATTGCTTCCTCTTTTTTTAAATTTTTTTTTTAGTTCTAGGTGGACACAATGTCTATATTTTATTTTTATGTGGTGTTGACAATCGAACCCAGTGCCTCACACATGCTAGGCAAGCACACTATCACTTGAGCCACATCCCCAGCTCCACATTGTTACTTTTAAAGAAATAAAAATCAGCCATTTGTGGTGGCACACACCTGTAATCCCAGCAAGTTTGGAGGCTGAGGTCAGAAGATTGTAAGTTCAAGGCCAGCCTCAGAAACTTAGCAAGGCTTTAAGCAACCTGCAAGACCCTGTCTCAAAATAAAAAGGCTGGGGATGTGACTCAGTGGTAGAGTACCCCTGGCCTCAATCCTCAGTATCAGAAAAGAAGTAAAATAAAAAACGTAAGTGGAAGTGTGTAACCCAAGGTTATGCACCTGCTTTTTACACTTCAGATCTTATCCCAGAAGTCATTTCTGGGTGGCAGATCACAGATCTGCCTTATTTCTTTTCTCTATTTGTGACACATTGGACAGTCACTCTTCTACTAGGACCATCAGAGCTACAATGCACATACTGGTACTGAAGCATCCATGTGTGGGAGAAAATGGGCCAAATAAAAACTCAGGTTTTGGACTCAAATGGCTTGGATTCAAACCCCATTCCTTTCCTTACAAGCTGGTGGCCTTGAACAGGTGAGTTGACCTCTAAAAGCCTCAGCTTTCTCTCTGTAAGTGGGGATAATGATGACAACATCAATGATGATGAATAAGTTATACCCATAAAGCACCTAGCCTGGGACCTGGCATAGAGTAAATGCTCAATAAAAGTTAATTATAATAATACATATGCTGCAGATAATAAATAAGTGGAACTGAATTTGCTGGGCTGAAGAGATCAGAAAAACAAAGCATTGATGAGTGACATGCAGGAGACATGAACAAATGGAACTGGAACCAGGATTTTTGTTTGTTTTTCCAGTGCTGGGGGTTAAACCCAGGTCCTCATGCATGCTAAGGCAAGTATTTACCACTGAGCTATATCCTCAGCCCTTTTAAATTTTGAGACAGAGTCTTGCCAAGGTTCAGAGGCTGGCATTGAACTCGTGAACTTCCTGTCTCAGGCTTCTAAGTTGAAGAGATTCAAGGCATGCACTGCCTCACCCCACTTTAGAACAAGTTTTAAAAGGCGGATCAGCAGGACCAGTTGGACAGTGGCACATGCTTGTAATCCTGGAGACTCAGGAGCGTGAGGCAGGAGGATCATAAGTTCAAGGCTAGGCTCAGTAACTTAGTGAGACCTTCAGCAACTTAGGGAGAACTCATCTCCAAAATGAAAAATAAAAAATAAAAATAAAAAGGACTGGGGATATAGATCAGTGGTAAAGCATCCCTGGATTTAATTTCCAGTACCAAATAAATAAGTAAATAATAAGGAAGACCAAAATAAAAACCATTAATGTGAGCATGGGTGATTTTTAAAATATAATACTGGTGTGTGGAAGGGATTTCTCTATGGATCTAGCAATAAACAGTGGCTAATCTTTACTGAGTACTGGAAATATACTGAGACACAGGATACTGTTTTCATCAAAGGTAACCAAGATTTGCCCTGGTCACACCACTAGAGGGCACCAGAGTCAGGACCCCATCCTCACATCTCCCCTCTTCCTCCCAACAGCCCAGAGGTTGCCCTGGGATTCTGATGCTCTTGACCACCAACCTCCACCAAACCAAACTTCTGTTTGGCTAAACAAGCAATAAAATAACTTCACTCCAAAGACAAACCAGGATAAATTTCTTGCAGCATCAACAATGAAATCTTGGGCTGGGGATGTGGCTCAAGTGGTAGCGCGCTCGCCTGGCATGCGTGCGGCCCGGGTTCGATCCTCAGGACCACATACAAACAAAGATGTTGTGTCTGCCGAAAACTAAAAAATAAATATTTAAAAAAATTTTCTCTCTCTTTAAAAAAAAATTAAAAAAAACAATGAAATCTTAAAATTCAAAGAAAATGAACACATCTATAGAAAAGAGAGGGCAAATTGCAGAGAAGAAAGAGAAATTTACAATACTGGACATGTAACTAAAAGGCTAAATTTTAACCCTTACTTTCCAAATTAAAATAATACCAAGCTATTGATTTTCTGCTTCCATAGCCAGTGTGGGAAGTGCTGAGGGACAGGAGGGCGAGTTAGAAAACCATCATCATTCCAACGTGCCTACTCAACCTCAAAGTTACCTCCGAGAATTTGCCCTATAGGAATTAGGGAAATCTCACCAACATGGAGACGTGGTATGAGGGCTGCTTCCCAGCAGCCCCTGGGGCTCTGGCTCTAGACCTAGGAAAGTGCTTATTTGTTTGCTGACATAGGAGCTTGGTGACATTAGCCCATGATTAGGAAAAGCTGGTGGAGGGGAGGAGACTGCCAACCAGATGGAAGAGAGCATGGTGGAGGAAGCAAGATCTGGGTGTCATGGGGAGCGGGGTGGCTGGGACTCCAAATCCTGGGGTATGAGCAGCGTGCCTCTGTCTCTGAGTCAGGAGGCAGGTGAAGTATAGGGGGACAGGAGGACAAGAAGGAGAGGGCAGCCAAGGGACCAAAGCCAAGGCAGAGATGGGGGCAGAAGGCTGCTGGGAGAGTGAGCAGAGAAGTGGGGCCGAGCCCTGGGTGGTACCAACTCGTATCCACAGTGGGATTTCCTCTGACTGCTCAGCGGTGAGGAAGGAGAGGGAGGCAGCCTGGTTCATCTGATGCTGAGCATTAACTGACCAGGGGGGTATGGAAGCCCCCTAAAAAAGGCCTTTAGGGAGGCATGACACCCTCTCTCCATCATCAGCTCAAAGTGAGTGCTTTCTATTGTTTCAGGAAACATACTGACAAGGGGTGTGTGTGTGTGTGTGTGTGTGTGTGTGTGTGTATGTGTGTGTGTATGCATATGTGTGTTTATTCCACAAAGACCAGTTGCCTATTTGAAAAGAGGGAGAGAAGCTGGAACAACTTCAAGTCCCTGCACAAAGCCTTTGAACTCAACAGCCTGGTCTGAGCTCTCTGACTCTACAAATAACGCTGGAAGAGGTTCAGCCCTTTCTCAAGAAAGGCAAAGGACTGCCAGGTGAAATCCTAGCAACTCAGGGGCCTGAGGCAGGAGGATCACCAGTTCAGAGCCAGCCTCAGCAACTTAGTGAGCCACTCCGTCTCAGAATAAAAGATAAAAAGCGCTGATGATGGAGCTCAGTGGTAAAGTGCCCTGGGTTAAATCCCCAGTACCAGAAAAAAAGAAAAAGAAAAAGAAAAAAAAAGGATTGTTAGGGGAGGTCCATAATGTTGGCCTTCAAAGATAAAGGGAGCCATTCCTCACCTTCCTCCTCCCACCTTGATGACCATGTCACCTGGCCTCACCCAGCACTTGCTGCCTCCACCCCCTCCCCCCAGTGAGAGAGCTGTGTGCTGTGTGAATTTGGGACTGTTAGGTCATTCAGGAGCCCAGTTTATGGCAGAAAGCTAGTGTGAGAGTCTGGACCTTGCAGGGCCTTGTATACTGAAGAATATGAGGTGACACTAATTTTGTCTGTTCCCTGGTGTCCTCAAAGCTCTGTCCTCTTGTGAACAGCCAGAGATGGTAGACACTAAAACAGAGTGTCCAGGCTGATGGAAAGGGTGCCCCGGAGGACCTGAGTTGGAGGGAGCAGAGGTCTATAGGGCAGGTGGCACATTTGGTGCCAACTGGCCTCCTTTCAAAGCCCTAAGACAGGCTCTATTTCACACTGGTTGTTAAGTCCCAGTGCGATTTTGTGAAGACCATTTGGACAGACTAGAGCAAGTTTGAAACTTTGAGTCTATTGCCACATGAATCCTTGCAGTTTCACCTAGTTTTAAGGCCAAGGGAAACTAGAAACAAGGAGTAAACAGGAGAGAGAGAGAGAGAGAGAGAGAGAGAGAAGGGAAGCCAGCACATGCCTGTAATCTCAGTGACTTGGGAAACTGAGGCAGGAGGCCTACAAGTTCCAGGTCAGCCTGGGCAACTTAGAAAGACCCTGTCTCAAAATACAAAAAAACAAAAAGGGCTGGAGATGTATCGAAGTGGTAAAGTGATCCTGGGTTCAATTCCCAGTACCAAAAAAAAAAAAAAAGAGGGCATGGTCCCAAACCTCGTGGCCTGTATGGGATAAAGTGAGGCGAGTGGAGCATTAGTGAAGGCATCTGGATGGTGTGTGTGGAAATGTATCTCAAAGCTCCTGCAGGTTTGAGAAATCACACAATGAAATTGTAGGGCATGCTCCTTGGGAAAGCCCTGGACATCAGGCCTCAGAGCAGGTAGAATGGGGAGAAACTTCTTGAAGTCAAGTGTTTCCCAATTAATCTGTGGGCCCAAACTAGAAGATGAGATGCCTGGAGGCATGTGGTTTACCAAGTAAATGCCTCAAGTCTGATCCCTGAGGCATTGGAACTGGGCCTGCCACCTGCTGCTATGTCCCCTCCAGCTTCCCCTCGGCTCACACTACTGCCAATCCCAATCCCTGCCCCTGGCCACCCCATTGGTCAGCTCTGCTGACTCTAGCCGTCTTCCCTATAGAAGGTTCCAGAGGATCCAGTCCTCTGCATCCTACCTAGCTGCTGTGGGCCTTCCTGGGGAGGAGCTGGGACTGGGACCTAGTAGCTAGTGTGGACACAGAGAGAGGCAGTTGTGAGGAGGGAAGTAGAAGAGTCCCTTCCACTCCTTGTTGGGGGACCAGGATGAGCTTCAATATTCCAGTGATGGGGAAAGTCAAGATAGAAAGGATATTTTTCTCCTAATCCAAGTAGTCCAACTATACAGCAGTGAAGTAAATTAATACACAGCCTTCCCATGGAATATTATACAGTAATGAAAAAATATATTCACAAATGTTATAGTTTGGATTTTGAATTTTCCCAAAAGGCCCATGTATTTTAACTTGGACCCATGTGTTTTAACTTGGTCCATGTGTTTAAGGTGCTATTAGGAGGTGGTGGCCTAGTGGGAAGTCCTTAGGTCTCCTCTGAGGGAGTTGAGGAACCCCAGACCCTTCCTCATTTTCTTTTTGCTTCCAGGTCAGAAAGGGAGTGGTCTTCATCTGCTATATCTCCCACCCCATGACTAGGCTGCCTTGCCACATACAAAGCAACAGGGCCCATCAATTATGGATTGAAATTGCCAAAATCATGAGCCAAAAATAACCTTTTCTATTTATAAGTTATTTATCTTGGGTATTTTATTACAATGACAGGAAACTGACTAGAGATGCTTTTCTCAAAATTGAAAATATATTAAGTTATATTCTGGAGTGACAAAGTCAGATAAAAAGTGAACATGTGACACAATCTCAACTTGGTGACAATGCCAAGGTAAAAGACCTGGAAGGAAATATTAATAGTGGTGCTGCTGATATTTGGTGGTAAAATTATGGATTATTTAAACTTCCCTTCTTGGTTTTTATTTCCCTGTTCTCCAAATTTCTACAAGTTTGTGTTTATTTATTTATATTTATGACTTTTACCAGAAATAGTGAATATATCTTTTTTTTTCCCAATGGGAACTTTTTCAGAGTAGTAGATTTACACTTGAAGCAACTTCCATGGGCTGATGTAGGGTTCAGCAGGTGTCGGAGGGACTAGGTCACCTCAGGTGAGGTTGAGAAATGTCAGCCTAGGGTCAGGTGGGAGGGGAGCTGCCTGGAGCTGGAGTTGCAGCCTTTGTGTAAAGTCGGAAGGCTCACCTTTTCCAGACCAGTAAAAGGAGGGGGTCAGGCTCAGTGGCACTTGCAATGGTGACGCACACATATAATCCCAGGTACTTGGGAGGCTGAGGCAGGAGGATTCAAATTTGAGACCAGACTCAGTAACTTAGCAAGATCCTCAGCAAATTAGAGAGACCCTGTCTCCAAATAAAAAATAAAGAGGACTGGGGTTGTAGCTCAGTAGTAAAGGTTCAATCATGAAGACCCTCCCACCACACAAAGGAGAACAGAACAAAATAAAAACAAGAACATTAAACCAGGAATTCTCTGAGCTTCCAGTGAGAAAGCCAGAAAGTCCCAGGCCATGACTCCCCTCCCCAAGAGAGCGTCTCTTCACAGCCTGGGTAACCTCAGGCTCCTGGCTTATTTCTCCACCATTATTTTAAACCTATTTGCTAAAACAATGCATACATATTTTTGCAAAAAAGTTGCAAATAAACAAAAAGGAAACGATCACACATATTTCCACCACCCAGATATAACAAAGTTTGTATTGCTAAACACATTTCCCATCTTCTTTCCTACTCAAGGTCAGGATTATATGTAAACAACATTTTATAACCTCTCCCAACCTTTTTATTTTGAAATTTTTCAAACCTGTAGAGAAGTTGCAATGAACTTTCCCCTAGATTCACCGCTGTTAATGATTTACCTCTCTCCCCGCCCCAATAAATATTTTTCTAGATTTCACCATCTGTTAAAAATTTCACTTTCTTTCTGTCTCTCTCTGTAAATATTTTGCTAGGACATTTGAAAGTAGTAGACATCATGATACTTCCTCCTAAACTCTTGGCAGGATTGCTTACATGCCCTAGTCATCAAGGGTCACAATAAGAGACCTCCATACAAGGAAGAGCTGAACATTACTGTCCATCTTTAATTGGGGCAGAGTCAACAGTCCCCTTGTTCATTGTCCCTTTCCCTCCCTCTTAATGAATGGGCATGCTTTCCTCCATGAGATACTGAGATTCACTAGAGCAACCCAGCACAACACAGCAATAACAATATATGTAGCAGGTAGAGGACTCAGGGCTCTGGGTTTGATCCCCCACACCACAAGGAAGGGAAAAAAGGAAAAAAAGATGGCAGGTAAGGGATGAAAGCAGAGTGGTGCTGCCACCTAGTGGTGACATTTGGAATTTCCCCAGGCATTTTGCATTAACAGGAACCAGACACATGCTCATCGTGCCCACCATTTACAGAGGAATCAGCGTGTGTCTTCCACTTTACATGTACTGTCTCACTTAATACTACAAACCCTAAAAAGTAGGCATAATCAAAATATCGAGGACACAGCCTGTCACCATACATGTGTTTGAATGAATAAGAAAACTGAGACTCTCAGAGGTTAACTGACCCAAGGCCTTATAGTCAGTGAGTGGTAGAGTCAGAATTCAAACCAGGTCCGTTTGGCTCCAAACATGGAGTCTAAATAGAGAGGAGAAATGATCCTGAAGAGATCCCCAAAGCTCAAAGGTGTTACGTAAGGTCATGGAGGCTCCGGAAGGGAACTGACCTGCCAGTCCAGTCACCCAGCTCTGAAGCGCCAGGCCTGGGATGAGGATCCATAGCCCACTGAAGACCCCATTCCACCAAAATTGAGTGGTCGGATACTGGTGGGAACCACCAATGACTTGAAAATCCCCAGAAATTTATTGAGATGGATTAGAAGAGAGTTCTGTTTTTCTAGGGTGGACTGAGTATAGTTCATTGTGTTTTCAGAGAAAAAAGGAAAGCAAACCAAGAACTGGGAAGAATGGGAAGGGGAAGAGGAAGAGGAGAAATTCATACATTAACTTTTATCTAGATGATAGAAGTGGCTGGCAAACACTGAATAGTTTAAGGCTTTTGGTGGGTGCATGTTTCCATCATTAACTATTCAGCTCTGCGGTTGTAGCACACAGCAGCCATAGATAACTTGTGAACAAACAGGCATGACTGTGTCCAAATACAACTGTTTTTAGAAGGGGCTGGGACTGTGTCTCCATGTTAGAGATTTGCCTAGCATGCATAAGCTTTAATCCCCAGCACTGCAAACACCAACAAAACCCTTTATTATTTTTTTTTTGAGAGAGAGAATTTTTTAATATTTATTTTTTAGTTTTCGGCAGATACAACATCTTTATTTGTATGTGGTGCTGAGGATCGAACCCAGGCCGCACGCATGCCAGGCGAGCGTGCTACCACTTGAGCCACATCCCCAGCCCAATCGTTTATTTTTAAAACAAACAGTGGGCTGTATCTGGCCCATGGGGCCATAGTTCATCAACCCAACTTAATGATGTGCCTTTTTAAAAAAATATATTTATTTTTTAGTTTTAGGTGGATGCAATATCTTTATGTTTATGTGGTGCTGAGGATTGAACCCAGTGCCTCATGCATGAGGCGAGCACTCTATCACTTGAGCCATAACCCTAGCCCCGCAAATGTGCTTTGAAAAAAAAAGGAATTTAGGGCTGTGGATATAGTTTGGAGGTAGAGTGCTTGCTTGGTATGTATGAGGCCCTGGGTTCAATCCGCAGCCCCTCAATAAATTAATTGAGAAAATAAAAAGATGGTCATGACAGAAAGAAAACATCCAACAAAAGTCTTCCTCTTCTACCAAACTGAATTAATTACTCCTTTCCTACTAAAATGAATGGGGAGTATGGCCTATGTGGTAGCAACCTTCATTCAGGGAAGAAATATTTTATTCTTTATTTTAATTTTGATCCTGGGGATTGAATGGGGTGGGGTTCCACCACAAGTTCCATCCCCAGCCCTTTTTATTTTATTTGGAGAGGGCCTCACTAAGAGGATGGCTTTGAACTTTCAATCCTCCTGCCTCAGCCTCCCAAGTTGCTGGAATTACAGCATGCACTCATTTAAAAGCTGAAAGGATCTTCCACAAAACAAACTCTACTGTCTCTTGACCCAGAGACAACCCAGCTGCCGGGAGGGATAAGACGCAGAAATCTTTACCTCTTCTGGAGGAAACGCTGGCATCTTTCCTCCAATGGCAGCACGCGGGAGAACACCTTGTCATCTACCAAGTCCTTCAGAGGAATGGTGCAGTTTTTGGAGATGTTTTCCAGGAGTGGATAGGTCTCAAAATTGAAATAGAATACAGAATTCCAAGGGTCATTGGCGTTATCTGTGGTGGCTTCAGTTTCAGCTGGACAGCCCCCTGCCATGAAACAGGAACACCATGGCACCAAGGACACCATGCTTTCTCCATGGCACTGTGGCCCAGTGTGGGTGGGTGGGTGTTGCCCTCTGCTCATAAAGGGCAGGGTCATCTGGATTGAGCTGAGAGGAGCTGGTTGAGCTGGTAGAACAGCAGTCCAGAGCAAAGACCATGCCAGCATTTGATCAGAGAATTCTGTGCAGACCAGGCTGCAGGGTCCTTTGGCCCAAGGTGGAGTGGGAGGCAGCGGGGAGGATTGGGGGGTCAGTGAGGGCCTAGATCTGGGCAGCAGATTCCCCTTCCATACCGTGGAGCAGGAAACATGGATGGTGTGAAGACACAACAAATAACGGCTCCCAGGGCACCTCCAGATGGTAGGATCTTGGGGGAGCAAAGGCACAGATGACTTCAGCCTTGGTCACATCCATGAGGTTCACAGAGCCATTCTTGGAAAAGATCAGCACCTGGGAAGCAAAGAGACGGTGAGGGGACTCTTACTGGACTTGGTCCCCCACAAAGCAGAGTCTGAAGCGAGACAATACAATGTGGAATACTCTATGAGCTCTTGGGCACCCAGCCTCTGGGTCCACCCCAGGCTGCAAGGGGAAGTGCAGGTGTGAGCAGCTGCCCCCTCAGGGCTAAGCTTGGCAAACCACCCTCCACACACTGTGGGATCCAGGGCGCTGCTCCTTCTCTGCTGGGTTGGCTCCTCCTTCTATCTGGCCAGCATCTTTCTGAAGAGCTCCCCCTCCTCATGGCCAAGTTCTAGCTCCTCAACCAAGCCCCTCTGGTGCTCTCCTCCCACCCCTGGGAACCTGCTCAAGCCAGCCACCCTCCTGGCCTGAGATCTGAGATAGTCCCTCCTGCCTGGGCTCTTTCTCCCCGGAGTAGACAACTCACCCAGGTCTTCCAAAGCCCCTCTTGAGCCCACATCCCCTCCTGCAGCCATGCGTTTCCCTCCCACAGCAGTGGAGGGCCTCTCGCCCTCTGTACTCCACCTCCTGCTGTCTGTCCCTCCCTCAGACATGTTCCCATGAGGAGATGTTTGGCTCTCTTCAGCACAGGAGCTGTGCCCTCATCTCCTTCATACTCCTCCCCAAGCTTGCAGGTCACCCCACAAACTGGAGGGATCTCTCTCAGTCACAACGTGAGCTCATTTTTCTTGTCCCATAAGGGATGGCAGTTCCCCTGGGAAATGACTCTCCCTATTTACCTCCCCTGTAACTTGGGAACCTGCTGGTACCTGGCCCCAACTGCCACTGACTCACTAGTTGGCTGGTGACCACAGAACGAACAGTTTTATTTTATTTTATTTGCTGTACTGGGGATGGAATCCAGGGCCTCACATATGCTCAGCAAGTGCTCTACCACTGAGCTACACCCTCAGGCCCCCAAATGGACATTTTTTGCCCTGAGCTCTCTCAGAGCCTCCCCTGGAAATCCTGTAGGCCCTCACCCTCTGAAGGGCCACACTGGGAGTCACAGCTTCTCTCTCCTGGCCTGTGTCTCCTTAGATGGGCCTGTGGGAATTAGGAATTGGTTCTCTGCTCAGGATAAGCCGAACCCCTCTCTGTCCTCAGCCTTGGTCAGTGGCAACCCACCACGAGAGCTCCATCTCTTTACATCTCTCCAACTCACCAGCCCTCTCAGAACATGCTGCTCCCTGCTCTACCTCTCCATGCTTCAAGCCCCGTCCCCTAGAAGGGCACATCTGTACCTTCTGCCTGGAGCACAGGGCACTCCATGGGCTGGCGCCTCCACCCTGGACCCTGCCCCAGCCTGCTCCCTCCTCACACCCCACAGAGTTCTGATGTTGTAGTCCCCTCAACTTCCTGCAGTCCGAAGACCTGCCAGCGCTCTCCTGCCTCCATGGTGCTGCCTCAGCCCCAGCCCAACTCAGTCTTCACCTCCACTCCCTGCTCCCAAACTCTGCAGATCAAGTAGGTGAATCCTGCTCTATTCCATGTGTTCATTACAAAATTATCACAGTTTTTCCTTGTGTTCTAGGGAAGCTGCTTGGTGATTTGTCTGACCTTCTGAATTAAACGTGAGCTCCATGAAGTGACTTTCTCTTATTTGTTAGTCTTAGTCTTTTTTTTTGGGGGGGGGTGCTGGGCCTCATGTCACAATGGCCCATACTAAGCATATGTTCCCACTGAGCTACGCCCTCAGTCTTGGATTGTCTTTTTTTTTTTTTTTTGTCTGCATATCCAAAAGCTAGTCCAGGTGCCTAGCACATAGTAGGCCATCAACAGATAGGTTTTGAAGGAGGAATGAACACATTCATAGAAGAGAAATGAAAGGCATAAGGAACCTACCATGCCAGGTAAGGTTGGGACTGGGGCCACTGCACAGATGGCTTTATCTATATGCTTTGTGGGCCTGTAAGGGGAAAAAAAATAGACATTCTCCTATTTTAAAAGTTTCAAAATTTGACTTTCCTTTCCTGGGCACATATCCTGGGGAACCTCTTGACATGTACACCAGGAAATATATGAGGAAATTGTTCATGGTAGCAAAAAAAAAAAATACAAAACATAGGAACAATTTCAAATTCTGTTAGCAGGAGGATGCTGAAATAATTGTGGTATATATACAATGAAAATAAAAGAACTGAAGCCAACGTGTGTAACTCTCAGGAACAATGTTGTAAATTGAGTTAGAATAAAGACCATTGAAAAACAAGTTGGAGAGTACCTACAATATGGTTCCATCTATAAGTTTCCTAAACATGCACAGTTAAACACTAAGTTGTTTAGACACACAATCATACATACCTGGTTAATTCTTAAAGGAAATCAAAGGAATGATGAATTTAGAAAAACAATATGATAGATTAAAAAAAAAAAAATTGGCCATCAAAAGGCAGTCTATTTTTCTACTGCTTGAACACAGGAGTGGCCTGGGGATGTGCTTTGACAAATGGGACAAGTAACATAAGCAGAGGCTTGAAAAACATTTGTGCATGGGGCTGCTCTCTTGCTGCTGGGCAGCCTTGGGCTAGCATATGAGGAAGCAGGAGAGACCATGAGGAAGAGAACTGGGGTGTCCTGGCCGTCAGCCCACCAACAGCCAGGTGTGTGAGTGAGGCCACCCCAGAACTCCCAGCCTCAGGCTGAGCTGCCATCCGCCTGCAAGCACCTGTGAGAGTCCAGGCAAGGCCAGTGGAAGACCTGCCTGACTGAGTCCAGCCCAGATTGCTGACCTACAGAGGCCAACAATGACTGTTTTCTTCAGCCATCAAATTTGGGGGTGGTTGGATAAAGTGCCAATTGGTAATTGGCACTGCTTCACTAAACCCTGATTAAGTACCAATTGGTAATTAATCATCTTTGATGGGGAGTAGCAAGGATATGACCAGGGAGAAGCACAGAGGGAGTCTTAATGGAACTGGAGATGATTCCTTTTCAGTGGGCAAAGAATGTTTTTTTTTATAACACACACACACACACACACACACACACACACTCTCTCTCTCTCTCTCTCTCTCTCTCTCTCTCTCACACACACACACACACACACACACACACACAAATCGTATAGATTCATTTGCATGCATAAAATACTTTTTAAAATTAAAAAAGAGATCCTGGGGAAACTGATGAAAGGTTATTTTGGCAGAACTAAGCTTTTTCTTGGTCATATGGGATATGAAAGATGCCCTATGTGCCATCAAAAAAATTCATTTAGACAAATTTGTCACATGCACATGACACTTTTGATCTGAGCAGTCACCAGTAGAGTGGATGACCATACAGAGTAGACTTTAGTCAAGGAGGCTGTCAATCTTCACTATGAAATTGTGTCACATGTCTGATCCCAGAGCCACCAACCTCTCAACAAGCATACTGATGGTAGGTTCTTGGGTCCCACTGGCTTCCACCAGATAGAGGGAAGCATCTGTGCACAGCACCACACATTTCATCTGGGATTTCACTGGTCCCTCAGGAAACATTTTCTGTCCTTTGTGGATCAAGAAGTATTTTAGGAAGTGAAGACTTTGGCAGGTACATCCTTCAGGAAGAGCAACGACCCCAAGGGGGAATCCTAGAGAAAGTAACCACACAAGTCGGTCAGCAAAGGGCCCAGGAGGGCCACAGGCATTGGTCATGTGGCCAGCAAGTGTAGGAGAGATTTGTGGAAGGTGAGGCAAAGTCAAGCCATGCACATTCTCTATCAGTAAACCCAGGAAACCCAGGGCCCAACAGGCAAGAACAGCCCCTCCAGGGAGCCCTTCCCTTTATGGAAAGGAGCTGGGGAAGAGGAGAACCAATCCCATGGAGTCAGCAGAAAATGAAGGGAGGCCACAACCCAGCCAGAGGCTGAACTGCACTGAACACAGGATGTGAAGGTGGATGGGCCGGGTGTGGTTTCAGAAAGAGAGCAGGCGTGCGTCTGTGTAGCCAAACAAGACTTTATCAATATCTAGAAAAAATGAGAAGAAGCTGTTGGTCAAGGGCTTATGAAATGGCAAACCACTGCTTCACTAATCCCTGTTAAGTCTGGTTATAGGGAGCCCCTCCCCTTGAGGCTGATCCATCTAGGGGAAACGGACAGCACTGATTTCTGCACTTTTGGAGCTGGACCCAAACCCTGGGACTCCACCAAAGTGCCCCCTATTCAGAAGAGCTGCTGGTCTTGCTTTGACTCTTTACAAGTCTCTTTATCCAATATCAGAGTTCCTGGTGCTTGGAGCATAGGTGGAATAGCACAGAAAGAAGACTCAAGACTCACTATTTTGAGAACCTGGGAGATGGGAGGAGGAGGGCTGAGGCTGCAGGACTCCCACTGTGCTGGGGTGGCCTCAGCAAGAGAGCAGTAATAACAAAGTATAATAACAAAGGCAAAGGTCACACTCCCAGGGCTTGGTACAATGTCAGGCACAGAGCATGCACCCAGTAAATACATGAGCAATGGGAAGTGTTGGCACATATAATGTTCAGTAAGTGTTTGCGGAATGAATGAGGAGAAAGCAGGACCAGCTGCCCAAGGAAACTATGAACTTACAGATAACAGAAGGTCCAGAGGCTCAGAAACAAGGTGGCAAAGCAAGTTAGAATAAAGACCATTGGAAAACAAGTTGGAGAATATACAGAATGTGGTTCCATCTAAAGTTTTCTAAATATTCATAGCTAAACACTCCACATGTTTAGACATACAGACATACAGTCCAGAGCTGCTGAGTCTCACTGCCTAGAGATCCACCAGGTGGTTTGTAGAGAGGTGGGGGATGGTAGGGGCTCACCTTCAGCCAGGTCCCACAGGGTGAGCACACCATCCTCACAGGCCAGCACCAGGTAGGAGGAGGAGCAGCTGAGCTGAGAGACAACAATGGGCGCAGCACAGGGCCACACACCCTCAGGGTCTAGAGGGAGGACACCATTCATCAGGCTACCCCCAGACCCGGCCCTGCCTATCTCCCCTCCTTGACAACCTGAGACCCAGACTGATGCCTGTGCCCCAGGAGCACCTGCTTGGACTCCACCTCACTCCTCTCTAGATAGTACCACTCTTCCCTAGGAACAAGATACTGAGTCACAGCTAAAGTTTAATGAAGGCTTCCTAGGTGCTAAAATTTGTATAAGGCACCCCACAGGAATTGTTTCATTTAATTTCGAAGAGGGTTCTATGAAGTAGGTCCTATTAGTATCCCCAGTTTACAGATGAGAAGACTGAGGCAGAGGAGTAAGTCAACTGCCCAAGGTCACACAGCCAGTCAGGAGAGAAGCACAGATTAGAAGCCAGGCTGCTTGGGAGAGTGATAGAAGGAAAGAAACTCCTTCTTTGAGGGTTTTTAATGTGTGTGGATTTTTTTGTTTTTGTTTTTGTTTTGACAATGTGAAAATATAACATAAGTGTACAGCTCAAGCACTTACTGAAGCAAACTTGCTCACATAACTGTCCTCATGGATTTGCCTAACAGCAATCGTCACCCAAATTTCCTTAGTGCTTTTCAATTTCAAAGACTTTCACATACAGAGATTCTGGAATTTGTTCTACACAACACACACATGTAGTAGATCGTGATGGTGTAATGAATTAGCTCTGTATTTCAGGTGAGAAAACTGATTGGGGTATGAAGTGACTGGCCCAGGACTACACAGTTTTCAGATAGCTGGGCAGGGATGAGCCGAGACCACCCTCCTTCTGTAACAGGGGTCCCTTTCATGTAACAAGGGTCCATTTCATGCTTTAAATACAAGCCTTGCTGCTGCTTGACCCCTGGTTGCTTATTTCTAAATTGACTTTTTTTCCCTTTCCTTTTCTCCCCTGTCCCCTCCCTAACAGTGGGGGAAGTAAAATTAACATTCTTCCTATCCTAAGTCAAGTTATCTGACCTTCCACCCCTGACCATAAGAATAAAGAAACTCTGGATCTGTAAACAGAAACAACAGCTCTCTCAAGGATGCATCTTCCAACAATGCTACGTGGTATATACCCCACCTTTTTTCCTATGGTGGTGAGGATTGAACCCAGGGGGTGCTCTACCACTGATTTACATCCCCAGTCCTTTTTATTTTCATTTTAAGACAGGGTCTTTCTAAGTTGCCAGGGCTGGCCTTGAACTTGGTCATCCTCCTGCCTCAATCTCTTGAGTTGCTGGGATTACAGGTATGTACTTCTGTGCCCAGTTGTCGTTCCCCCTTTTAAAGCCCTCTGTTCCCTGTGACATTTAGAATCAAAGCCTGAGACCTGAGTCTACTATGTTTCTCAATTGCTAGCAAATCAGTAAAACCTCTTTTTCCTTTTTCTCAAAACCCTGTCCTCATTATTGGATTGGAATCAGGGAAAGGACTTAGATTTCAGTATCACTTTCCCTATGGACCTGCCTCTGGGCTTTGTCCCTGTTGTCCTGTCATCTTGAAGAAACATGACAGTTTAGGGACAGATCCCTGAGGCCACACCATAGCTCTGGCTCCCTAAAGCAACAATGATGTATGGACCTCACACCCAGCTAAGCTGGAGAAGGAGGTGTCCTCAGGCCCTGAGCTTAGGCCACTCCTGTCACACGGTAAAGTACCAGCTTTATCCTTCAGAGTTCGGTTGAGTGAATAGAGGAAGAAGTTGTGACTTCTGGTCCAGTGTATGCCAAGAATGCAGGCTACTCCTGGGAATGAAGAGAAGAAAGAGGTATTACATAAGAAGCCTGGTGGCCTTCTGCTCACATGAAAGGTGTCTTCTGCTCAAGAGGAAGCTGGTTGGAAGTCTGAAGTGTTTTTTTTCTATTGGGCAGCAAATGACAGAGGGATGAGTTTCCTGAGTCAGAAGGACTGAGCACCATGGGGGCTGTTTCTAGGGCCACTCGCCTTCCTGGGCAAGAAGGACATTTTAAGTGCCCCTGAGCTGTTTGCACATCTTAAAACTGATGTCCGCTTGCTTCTAGGTGAATTCACAACTGAAACAGTCCTCAAACATGTGCCCACATCCTCAGCTCTGGCAGTCATTCCCTGAAGGCCGTACTGGCCTCCTGATCAGAGAATCTGGGCTGAGGAGCTACAGATTCAAACAGGAACTGTTAGGCTCCAGTTGTCAAGCTAATTTCCGCCTTCATTCCCTCTTACCATAAAAGGTCGGCGTGTGGAACACCCCCTAGAGCTTATTGAGGGATTTCCCTGCAGTGACTCCTTGCCAGGGCAACCACCTGCTCACCTACCTGAGGGGCTCCTGACTTCTGCTGGCATTGCAGTGAGGCAGCTGGGAAGGAGGAAGTGGAATGTGGCAGAACTGGGAAAGAGAGACAGAGTCAGAGACACGCAGGCTCCTCGGCAAGGAGGATGGCAGAGTCCTGACATGACCAGACATGCACACATGAACCTTCCCAAGGGCACAAGCCAATCATGGTCTAGATGCTGGTACTGGGAGGATGTGTAGACCTTGGAGGAGGGTGAGAACAGGTAGAACTGTGGATCACCCCCAGACCAGTATGGTGTTGGGCAGCTCCCACTAGAGCAGGCTCTCCTTTGGTGAGCCCTCTGTTGTCCAGAAAGATCCTTTAAAGAGCAGTCTTGGGTGATCTGCACAAATGCTCTCTTATCCTGGGTGCAAAACAGCCACAGGTGTTCTGATAAACTGAGTCTTTTTTTAAAAGGCCCTGATTTATAAGGTTTGCAGATTTTCATGGTATAGACATTCCCATCAAGTTACAGCATTTTAACAGCTGTCTGCAAAACCCCTAAATGTCTCCCTAGGCAGTAGGAGTGGCTGCAGCGCACCAATGAGCCTGGCCAGGGTTCCGGGTCTGTCACAGAGAGCAGCCAGGTAGCTGCCATTAGGGTGTGGTCCTCAGACTTTATGTCCTGAAGTGAGGAAATCTGAGGTCTACTTGGCAGCAAGATGAGACCCACAGCAGCTGTGAAGAGGGCTTATCCCTAAAACCAGCCCCACTATAGCTACTTCAGATACCTTGGCTCAGTTTTTACCCATACAACATGGAGTTAATGAGGCCTAACTGCTGACAGGTGAACCCATTAAATGTATTGTGATAATTAAACAACTATATACCTAAACTACATTACATTTAGAAAGGCAGGAAGGATATGAAGAAAAAATGTTAACAGTGGTGACTTTTATTTCCATCTTTAGAATCTTCAGTGTTTTTCTTTAGAAAATCAGGAAAAAAAAGAGGAGTCATACAAAGAACTTAAAACTTATTTCTCATCTCTGTAGGTATACATTCTTTTTTATTTCCTTCCCCTGCCTCCTCCAATGGTAGTGCTGGGGATGGAACCCAGGGCCTCTCGCACATTCTAGTAGGAAAGGGCTCTACCACTGAGCTATGCTCCTTGCTATTGCTCCTTTTAAATCCATGCTATCTGCCTTTGTTCTCATTAAGTTAAAGCAATCTCCATTCAACATTTCAAAAAAATCTGAAGTTCCCTACATTTCTCCAAACCAAAATGAGCTTATTTGGGATTAGTTGGGTCCTTGGATTGGTCCCTGTGTGTACCGAGACAGCTGAAGCTCCAGGGGCTAATTGGGGAGCAGGCGGCTCCTCCGGGCTTACCTGAGTGGCTCCTCCTCCCATTCCCCATCCAGGAACTTCCTGTAGGAGGTGTAGAAGATCTCTGCTTGGTGTTCCCACTGACTCTCCTTGATGAAGTGATTCTGCCCAGAGCCCAGCCCATAGCAGTCTTCTATCTTTGCAAAGACTTCTAGAGGACTTTTAAATGTCGTGCCTTGGGTTGAAAAAATTCCAGAATTAGTCAAATCACCTGACTTCCTCTTCCTAATCTCCCCCAACTTTTTCTATGCTTCCCACTTTCCTGAAGAAGCCCCATCCTTGGAAATCTTGCTCTGCATCGGGTCTGTGAGCCTTGCCCCTGCTCCACCTGTCACAGAGCCCAGGCAGAAAGCAGTGCTCTCCCTCCTATGTCTCCTATGACCATCTTTCTCACTACTTCTGGATTACAGAATGTCTCCTGAGAAGCCAGGGAAATATTCACAGTGCTGCTAGATCACTTTAGATCACTGTCGCCATCTCCCCAGCTAAGCGGGGCCCAAACCTGCCAGTGACCATGGCTTTCCAGTCGATGCTGAAGACCCACATCATTCATTTGACTTGGCTTCTTCCTATGCTGATGTTTATCCAATTACCTTCCTTGAAAAAGTCTCCTTTCTCTGTCAATCATTTTTTTCCCACCATTTCATTTCCCAATAACCTTTCATTTCTTTCTTTTTCAATGGTTCCTATTTCACAGTAACACTGGGTGATTTATTCTGTGGGTCTAAACCTTGAGTTTCAGCATTCAGTTCTCTTTGGAAAGTGCCTGGGTCCCTTGAGTTGCCCCAGAAGTTTCACAGTGCCCCAGGCTGCTTCCCCAGAGACAATTATCTTCAGTTTCTTCAATAACTTTCTGAGATTTTTATAAACACACAGTATCATATTATACTGGAGTAGTTCTCAAAGGGTGATATCAGACCCCCCAGGGTCAGAGTCACCTGGGACAGGAATAGAAATGCTGATACTATTGGAACAGAAACTCTGACAAGACCCCGAAGTCTGGGTTTACTGGGTCTTCCAATTGAGTCTGATAGAGCCAAAATTTGGAAATTGTTGTTATGCCCAAACCTTCTGTATTTTCACTTAACACAGAATCTTGGAGACCAGTTCACATTAGTAGTATAGATTCTTCTCACTGTTGCTTATTTTTATTCATTAAGCCTTTTTCTTATTGTGAAATGTAACACACAAAGAGCATGTAGTAAATTATTCTAAAGCAAACACCTGGTACTGCCTACTCAGGTTAAGATAAAGAATATCACCAGCTGCCTAGAAGCTTCACAGGGCCCTTTTCCAATCACAATCCCCAGGAAGAGTGGCAAGCGCTCTCCTGACTTTTAAGTAGCCACTTCATTGCACTTTATACTTTACCTATCTAAACACACATCCTAAATGCTATATCTTTGTTTTGCCTGATTTTAAACTGTACATAAGGAAGAGCCATATTGTATTAACACTATCTGCCCTCCTTTGCTCTCTATCGTTTGTGAAATGTATTCACGTTTGTGTAACTGCATTTGCATTGCTGTATTGTAATATGTTGAATGAACATGGTACAGTTTTTCTGATAGACAGTTGGTCATTTCTTATTTGGCGCTGAGAAAGGAATTTAGGGATACAGAGAGAAGACTGACTCTTAAAAGAGAAATGTCCATAAACCATTGGTATGCACAACAAACCACTCAGCCCATGACCTTGTGCTACCATCTTGCCTGAGACTCACCTTGATGAAATGCAACTAAATTACAAGGTAACACAGGCATCTGGAGGGGCCGCTCCTTTAGGGAGAATGTGCATTTGAGACTCTGGTGACTGAGAAATGACCCTAGCCTCATTATAATAGTAAAAACACAACTCTGGGTGGAGATTTAAGATAATAATGAGACACTCAATATATGAAGAAGCATGATCAGAACATGCATGGGCAATGTACAAGTGTAAGGAAAGCTGGCGAGAAGTTTTAAGACCCTGTCCCCACTCTACCTCCAGTCCACTACTCTTCCTAGATACTGTCTTTTGCCAGAGTAAGACAAGGTGACTCATTCTGAGATCTGTCCAACTCCCTCTTTCTCGAGTGTATACTTTCTGCTTTCCAATAAAGCTCTTCCTTTCTTTCTCTACAATCTGACTCACCCTTACATTCTTTTCTGTGATGGAGTCAAGGACTTGGAAGATTTCTTCTACCTCTGGAGAGACGAGTTTTTATCTCCATATGGACAACTGGAACAGGGGGCGGTGACATTGTTTATTGAAATGACCACTTTTTTGTCCACATCTCAGTAGTGTGTCCACCAAGCCTCAAGTGTTCATTTATGCATGGCTCCATTCATTTATGTTCTGGCCTGACAAAATGCAATTTGTTGCATTTCATCAAGATGCCTTTCAGGCAAGGCGGTGAGCACAGGAACACAGGCTGGGTTGTTTGCTGTGCATACCAATGGTTCATGGGCACTTCTCTTTTGAGATCCAGTCTTCACTCTGAATCCCTAAATTACTCTTATGTTTTTGTTTATCGTCCTTGTTTTGTTCATCCATTTTTATGTTTACTATTTCTTTTTTTTCTTTTTCACTTTTTGCCAGTGTCAGGGATTGAACCCAGGGCTTCCCACTTGCTAGGCAAGTGCTCTACCACTGAGCTACACCCCAGCCTCTATGTCTATCATCTTTACCTATCACTAGTTTTATATTTCATTTATATTTTTATTATTCACTTACCTTTTCTTTTTTTATATTTATTTTTTTGTTTTAGGTGAACACAATATCTTTATTTATTTTTTTTTATGTGGTGCTGAGGATCAAACCCAGTGCCTTGTGCATACCAGGTGAGCACGTTACTGCTTGAGCCACATCCCCAGCCCCAACTTACATTTTCTTAATAAAAGTGAATTGGCTATTCTTGGCCCTTTGCACTTCTGTCTTTGTTTCTTATTCCTTGTAAAATGTTCCTTTTTATGAATGTGCCAGATTTTATCTAACCAATCTGCTGCTCTCCAAATAATGCTGTAGTAAATTTGGGTGTGGGGAGGTGCTAGGGATGGGATCCAGGATTTCATGCATGCTAGGCAAGTGCTCTATCACTGAGCTACACCCCCCACACACACCTCCAGTGATCATGCTTGTGAGATCCTGAGAAGATACACTCTGTATTCTCTGCCTAAGATGCTTATCCCCTCTGCTCCTCTTGACCAATGCCCACTTAATCCTCAAAACCTTGCTCAAATGCCCCTTTGTTTACTCTCTAGGCAGAGATAGCCTCTCCTTCCTCTGTGTTTTCATGGGCCTACGTGTTCCTAATTGCTGTACTTCTCCCTTGGTGGACAATCAGCCTCTAAAGTTGCAGGAGATGTGACCTTCTCATGTTCATGCCTGATGCACTATAGGCACTCAGTAAATACTGATCAATGCATTAATACAGGGATGCAGGAATAACGAACTCCAACCCACAATTAAATCAACTAAACGAATTAATACAGGCATGTAGGAACTAACAAATTCCACCTAGCAACTAGAAACAATGTCTCACCTCACATTCCATTTCTGTTACTGTATCTTTGTAACATATATAGATGGATTAATAGAGTTTGTTTGTTTTTAGGCCCCAGAGCATAAGTTCATAAGTGTTTTTAAATGTCCTCTTTAGAACTATGCATTTCATTGGACATTGCTGCTAATAAATAGAAAAAAAAATAGGAAATATGGAGACAGACCAAGGAGTGGGAAAATGGAGAAATCAATAGCAAAAGGAAAGAAAGTATTAACTGAACTGTAATTACCTGTTATAGGTTTAGGTGGTTTGATCTTCATTATGGGAACTGGAAAACTCAACTTAATATCACCTCTAAAATAAATGTTCATATCCTAAAACAAGGAAAAGGATCCGTCAGTAAGCCAACAAAGGAGACAATATGAAATCATTAAAAACTCTCATTCTTAAGAAGGCAGAAATAAACAGAAAAGAAAGAACAGATGGAACAAATAGAAAGTAAATAGCAAAGTAGTAGATTTAAACTACAACATATCAATAATTATATTCAATGCACATGGTCTAAACACCCCCAATGAAAAGGCAGAGATTACCAGATTGTATAAAAGAGTTGCTTTGAATTTTTTTATACAATCAAAAAGAAATTCAGTTAAAATGTAAAGAAGTAAATGTGGCTGGGTACTGTAGCACATGCCTATAATCCCAGCAGCTAGGGAAGCTGAGGCAGCAGAATTGCAAGTTCAAAGTCAGTCTCAGCAGCTTAGTGAGGCCCTAAGCAACTTAGCAAGACCCTGTCTCAAAATGAATATAAAAAGGACTGGAGGCAATTATCAAGAATATAAATAACAATAAATGTTGGCAAGGATATGGGGGAAAAGGCACATTCATACGTTGCTGGTGGGACTGCGAATTGGTACATCTCCTCTGGAAAGCAGTATGGAGATTTCTCAGAAACCTTGGAATGGAACTACCATTTCACCCAGTTATCCCACTCCTGGGCATATACCCCAAAAATTTAAAATCAGCATACTATAATAATGATGCGACCTCATCAATGTTTATAGCAGCTCAGTTCACAATAACTAAACTATGGAACCAACCTAGGTGCCTTTAAACAGATGAATGGATAAAGAAAATATGGTATATAAACACAATGGAATATTACTCAGCCATAAAGAAGAATGAAATTATAGCATTTGCTGGTAAATGGATGGAACTGTCGTCTATTATGCTAAGTGAAATACACCAACCCCCCAAACTAAAGGCCAAATGTTCTCTCTGATAAGAGGATGCTAACATGATAAGGGGGGCAGGGAGAATAGAAGTTCATTGGATTAGAGAAAGGGGAATGAAGGGAAGGGAGACGGGGATAGAAATAGGAAAGACAGTAGAATGAATCAGATGCAATTTTCCTGTGTTCATAGATGAATGCACAACAACCATAAGAACAAATTAAAAAAATTAAAAGACTGGGGATGTGGCTCACTGGTTAAGCACCTCTGGGTTCAATCCCCAGTACCAAAAAAAAAAAAAAGAGCAAGTAAGTAGGCAGGCACAGTGGCACACAACCATAATCCTAGTGGCTCTGGAGGCTGAATTAGGAGGATCTCAAGTTCAAAGCCAACCTCACCAAAAGTGAGGTGCTAGGCAATTCAGTGAGATCCTGTCTTTAAATAAAATACAAAATAGGGATGAGGATGTGCTCAGTGGTTGAATGCCCCTGTGTAGAGAATCAGATGTAACTGTGTTACTATTACTGTCCTTGATGGAGTCTGCCTGCAAATGGGATATTCTGTCAAGGTATAGATAGGTAACAGCGGACATGCTTGAAAACAAGGTATCTGCTGTCCTTGGGAGGGCCTGCTCGCAAACAAGAGGCTCCTTCAAGGTTTAGATAAGGTAACAGCGGACATGCTTGAAAACGAGGTGTCTGCTGTCCTTGGGAGGACTCGCCTGCAAACGGGATGTTCTGCCAAGTGGGCTAGGAGGGCGCTGAGAAAAATTTTATTATCTGTTCTTAACAAAGAGCAGAGCTCAACATACTCCGGGCCGAAAATAGATTAGCCATGAGAAGTGGGTCACTTCTGATTAGAAAGTAAAACTTCTGTATGCTATGTTTAATTAGCTGAAAGACCTGATTTATTGATGTTGGAAGGCTGCCTTCTTTGTTCACAATACTATAAAAAGATTGCTTGTACACAATAAAGGACTTTTTTTCTGCTGCTGCTTCGCTTGCTCTGCTTCTTCTTTCTTTTCCCATGCTGACCTGCAAGTGAATTACTGCAACACCCCTAAGTTCAATCCCTGGTACCCACCACCAAAATAAAGGAAGTAGTAAATGTGTTACAAGTATTTAAAAAAATTTTTTTTTAGTTGTAGATAGACACAATACCTTTATTTTGTTTGTTTATTTTTATGTGGTGCTGAGGATGGAACCCAGTGCCTTATACATGTGAGGCAAGTACTCTACCACTGAGGTACAACCTTAGCCCCAAAAGTATTTTCAAAAGGTATATCTTACTAAAACTAATCAAAGGAAGGCTGGAGGCTATATTAGTATCTGACTTAGAAGATTTCATTCAGAACAAAGAATATTACCAGGAATCAAAGGGTCAGTGAGTAATGATAAAATGGTCCATTCATTGGAAAATATAACATTCCATAAGATTATACATCTAACGATAGCTTCAAATACATGAAATAAAACTCATAAGAGTGAAAGAATAAGGGCTGGGGTTGTGGCTCAGTGGCAGAGCACTTTCCTAGAGCAGGTGAGGCACTGGGTTCAATCCTCAGCACCACATAAAAATAGATAAATAAAAATAAAGGCATTGTGTCCACCTACAACTAAAAAATAATATTTTTTTAAAAAAAAGAGTGAAAGAAGAAATAAAACTACAATCTTAGAGATTCCCCTTTTAATAACTGATAGAATAAGTAGAAAGTCAGTAAGAATATAAAAAAGACATAGAAGACTCGAATAACTTGACCAATAACAGCAGAAAACACATTCTTTTCAAGTACACTTACCAAGATAAACCATATACTAGACATAAAACAAGTCTCATTAAACTTGGGGTTGGGGTTGTGGCTCAGCAATAGAGCACTCACCTAGCATCTGTGAGGTGCTGGGTTTGATCCTCAGCACCACATAAAAATAAATAAATAAAAATAAAGGTATAGGGGCTGGGGATGTGGCTCAGTGGTAGTGCACTTGCCTAGCATGTGTGACACACTGGGTTCAATTCTCAGCACCACATACAAATAAATAAAATAAAGGTTCATCAACAACTAAAAAATATTTTATAAATAAAGGTATTGTGTCCAAATACTATATATATATATAATTTAAATTACACAAAATATGTTCTCTGATCACAATGGAATAAATTAGAAACCAATAAAAGAAAGATATCTATAATATAGCTAATAAATATACACTAAGTAATGCATTGGTTAAAGGTGAAAAAAAGCAAATTAGAAAGTATTTTGAATTGAATGAAAATTAAAACATATCAATATTTAAAGAATGCAGCTAAAGCAGTTCAGTCACCAATTTTCAAAAAATATTTATTTTTAAGTTGTAGTTGGACACAATACCTTTATTTCATTTATTTGTACATGGTACTGAAGATTGAACCCAGGGCCTCGAATGTGCTAGGTGAGCACTCTACTGCTGAGCCACAACCCCAGCCCCTAGTCATCCCATGGTATCCATGAAGGATTGGCTCCAGAACCCTTGGATACCAAAATCTGTGGATTAGCTTAAGTCCTAAATGTAAAATGGCATTGAATTTGCATATAATCTGTGTATATCCCTCCGTGTACTTTAAATTGTCTTTACATAATACCTAATAATAAATACTATTATATTTACATACCAAATATAATATAAATACTATATAAGTAGCTGTTATACTGTACTGTTCAGGGAATATGACAAGAAAAAAATCCAGTACAGACTCAATATTTTTAAAACATGTTTGATCTGACATTGGTTGAATCTGCAGATGTGAAAGCTGGCTGTACATATATAGGTTTATAGCAGCAAATGCAAGAAAAGAAGAAACATCTCAAATTGATGATCTAGGTTTCTTTCTTAAGAAGCTCGAAGACAAGCTAAAAAAAAAAACCTAAACAGAATGAAGAAAATAATAAAAATCAAATTGCAAATCAGTGAGATAGAACACAGAAAAACAATAGAGAAAAGTTTATGAAACCAAAAGTTTGCTCTTTGAAAAGATTAATAGAATTGGTAAACTTCTTGCCAAGCTGACTAAGAAAGAAAGATAAGACACCAATTCCCAGTATCTGGAATGAGTGAACTGATACCACAACAGGTTTTAGAAACAGTGAAAGAGTAATGAACCACATTATGCCAATAAATTTGACAACTTAAATTAAAAGTGAACAAATTCCTTGATATACACAAAATATAAGAGCTTCAAAAAGCTTTAATTATCTCAATAGAAATTATTAAAAAGCTTCTCATGGCTTAGACATGTAATAAATTTCCTGTGTTCTTTTTCCTATTACAGGGAAAAAAAAAGAAGTAGGTAACCTGAAGAGCCTTTATCTATTAAATAAATTAAATGTGTAGTTCCACAAACAACAACCCAGGGCCAGAGGGCTTCTTTAGTAAATTCTATCAAACATTTTAGGGGGGCTGGAGTTGTGGTTCAGTGGTAGAGCACTTGCCTAGCATATGTGAGACACTGGGTTCGATCCTCAGTACTGCATATAAATAAATAAATAAAATAAAAGATACATTTACAGCTAAAAAATATTTTAAAAAATTTTAGGAGGAAATAATGTCAATTCTACATCAATTCTTCAGGAAATAAAAGAGGCAGAGCATAGCCCTGATGACCACAGCCAAAGATGTTACAGGAAAACAAAACTACGGATTGTCTCTCATGAAGACAGGTGCAAAATTTATCAAATTTTAGCAAACTGAAATCAGCAAACCATTAGAACTTACAACAAAGTTCAGTAAAGAGACCTGCCGCGCTGGGCCTAAGGTTAGTGTGGGTGCTTCTGGGGCAGTCACAAAAGCAACAAAATGTAAAAAATTGGAAAGGAGGTGGCGAAATGATTTAGCAGACCCAAAAACACTAGGCTAGTGCAGTGAGGCTACTTGGGAGGCTGAGGCAGGTGGAACACTTGAGCCCGTGAGTTCAAGACCACCCTGGGTAACAAAACGAGACCCCATCTCAAAAAAACAAAGAGCCTCATTCAGTCTACTAATCACCTGATTTATTCTGAAAAATTCCTAAGAAGCAAGAAAATAGCAACCCCAATTATCTCTGGAAGTTGCTGGGCATAGAGGTGCACATATGTAATCCCAGTGACTGGGGAGGCTGAGGCAGGAGGATCACAAATTCAAAACAAGATTTAGCAATTTAGCAAGGACTAAGCAACTTAGCGAGAACCTGTCTCAAAATAAAATATTTTTAAAAAGGGCTGGGGCTGTGGCCCAGTGGTTAAGCACTCTGGGTTCAATCCCTGATACCAAAACAAACAAACAAACAACCACCAAAACAACCTCTCATATGAAGCATAAAATGTCAAAAGCAAAACTCTGAAAGTATTAGAAGAAAACCCAAGAGAACTTATTTCTAACAGGAAAAGCTTTCTTAAGTGCAAAAGCCATGAAGAATAAATTTAATGTTTCAACTATGTCAAATTTAAAACTTCTTTATAACAAAGAGCATACAAATAAAGTAAAAAGGGAAGTTACAGATTAGAAAAAATGTAATTGAGCAAAGGTCACATACAAGCAATTCACAAAAGAGAAAACCTCATTGTCCGATAAAAATATGAAGGAATTAATGAAAATTAAAATGAGAGGCCATTTCATCCCATTAGTTTACAGTAAAACAAATTCATTGATAATATCAAGTTCATTGAAGCTGTGGGAAAATATTGATTAAAAGTAAATTGTCAGGCCATTTTTGTATGACTATTTCTTAATATCTATATAAAAACTAAAAATACACATACCTTTGAGAGGCCCTCACTCAGGTATATAAAGAAGAATATATGAAGATTTGCATGGCTTTGTTTAAGAGCCTTAAATTGGGGACAACCTCAATATCATCAATAGACTAATAGCCATATAAGCTACAGTACATCTGTAATAAAGTTTATTTGACATGCAAAACTATACTAATAAATCAATGACAAAAAATATAAGTTTGTAAGAAAAAATTTATGTAATTCAATGGCCCTTATTTAGAAAAAATTCGCATAAGACATAACTACACTTTTTTGAAGCAAACAAGTATAAAAATATAAATACACACTAAAGATCTAGAAAACACACACCAAGCTGTAACAGAGGTCCGCTTCACACTTTGAATATAACCCTTGATGCTCTGCCACTCTGGATTATTTTTAAATGGACATTTTTCCCCTTTCTCTTCTCCTCACCCCCTTCCTATCCTTAGGGGAAGCAAGATTAACTTCTTCCCATTCCAGGCTGTTACCTGTCCTTCCATTCACAGGCCACAGGAATGAAGAGCCCCGACTTAAGAGCTGGCACCCGTGGACCTAAGAAAAGCTACCTGTGAATGACGACAGGGCGCAGCTGGAGCGTGGTCTTGGAATCCTTAAAAGTCCACCCCCTAGGAGTTAGAATCACAGCTTCTGGGACAGGAGTCCCCTGTGTTTCTCCTTTGGTAGTAAAGCAGTAAACTTCTTTTTCTTTTTTCTCAAAACTTTGTCATTTTGGGATTGGCAGTGGGGACAAGGACCGAGTTTTCAGTAACAGATCTAATATGGCAATTACCTCTGGAGAGGTTCATTTATTTGAATGACTTGACTTTTCCAAGAGTGACGGAGTCATATATTAGTTGTATAGTTTGAAATATAATGTAACTTAAAAAGGAAACAAAACAAGGGCGCTGACTGAAGGCTTTCACTTCAGGAGTCGCCACTACTCTACTGAGATCCCAAGTTGTCAAGGGCTAAGAAGATGGCGTGGTCCATCAGATGGAGAGTGGGGTGCTTCAGGGAAGCTGCACCATCCTCCAGGGTATTCTAAAACAAAGGTGAAACCCCTGAGTTATTTGTCTTGGTGGATTAGGCTGTTGTTTTTGTAGGGGGCAAATCCAGGTTTTATGGGCCCTCTTTAAGAAGAAGAATTGAAAATTATGAATACAAAATGCCCATGGCGACACTCATAGCACCCAAGATGGGGGACTGTAGCAGAGGGAAGTTAGAGTGAAAAGCTAACAATGATCTTAAGCGATTGTAGTTAAAATATGTTATTTTTGCCAATTTTACAAAAATACAAGACCATGTGAATACATTGCTAGGGCCCCTTCCAGGCTCTTGGAAGAAGCCAATGTGAGGGGCCCTGAAATTTAAACTCCCTTTACTCAAGGACAGGAGGTCATCTTCAATGGATATGAGACACAAGACAAAGTCACAGAGAATCTGTAAACAGTGTCCTGGTGGGACATTTACCAGTAATTTGATATTTAAAGTATGTTTCAAGTAAAAATAAGAATCTTTAAAATATAATTTAAATCTCTCTGGAGATTTTCTTTAAAGTTTCTTACCATTTCTAAGTTATCTACAGGAGTGGGATCGACAGAGTTCTGAGGAGAAAATGAAAAATTAATTCACAATGCATTTGATATATTTTCCCCTTACCCTGTAATCTCCTGAGATGCCCGCTCCCCCTACACCATTTCCTTTCGTGAGAACTGAATTCATGCTATAGACATGGAGGACCAATGTATGGGTGATCCTCTGACCTGCAGGATTTTAATACATGATCCCTCTTCCGTAGGATCTCAGAATGTAATTGGGAACAGGCATGGTGGCATGTGCTTGGAATCCCAGAGACTTGACAGCCAAGGCAGGAGGATTGCAAGTTGGAGGTCAGTCTTAGGAACTTAGTGAGACTCAAAATAAAATTTTAAAAAGTTTAAAAAACTTAGTGTGGAGTGCTTGCCTAGCATGCCTAGTTCAAAGCCAGCCTCAGGTACTAAGCAAGTCAGTGAGATCCTGTCTCTAAATAAAATACAAAATAAGGCTGGGGATGTGGCTCAGGGGTCAAGTGCCCCCTGAGTTCAATCCCTGGTACCAAAAAAAAAAAAAAGATGCAGGACAGGTGCTTGGGATGTGGCTCAAGTGGTAGTGTGCTCGCTTAGAATGAGTGAGGCACTGGGTTCGATTCTCAACACCACATAAAAACAAAATAAGGATATTATGTCCACCTAAAACTAAAAAAATAAATAAATGTTATAAAAAGATGCAAGACAAGTCTCAGGCATCATATAATTAAACTGAAATGGTAGTGTTCCTAATTTGGAAGAGAATATACATATTTCTATTTATTAAGGACACGCCCCAATTATACGTAGTCTGAGAAATGTAGTGGAATTTCAAGGCATGAAAGGATTATTTCAGCCCAGGAAGGAAAAAGATTACCAGTGGGGCAGAAATCAGAACAAAAGATCCTCCTTCCAGAGAAATATCTGTGTGGAGTCTCAGTGCAGAGCAAGTCCCAGACAAGTGAGATACTGAGCTCCCACTACTAAATCCATCTCTACCTTTTAATATTTTATTTCATCCAAAGCAAATACGTTGGGGAGACATAGACATTCTTCCTGTTGTATTTTATAGCCGTCAGAGGCCTTGTTCATCTTGAAATTCTAAGGCAAGATGTGAGCCCAGGCTGGGAAGAGACATATTGGTTGAAAACAAAGATGTTCCCTACCAGTTGTGTCTGTCTGGCTTTTTTCTTTGCATTTGAAGTGACTTGGGGATGCTCCACTTCCTTGAGCCAAGACTCCTTGGGCAACTTATACACATCCAGCCAAACATCTCCAACTCCTGCTTGGGAAACCAAACAGCCATTGAGCAACTGCAAGCAGGCCAAGAGTTTTATCTGAGGAATGGCCTGTCTTCTCAGAATTGCTGGCACTTCTGCAATAGGTACCCATGAAACAGCAACTTTGATAGATTGAAGGCAATATAGTTTTGCAATGATTATTGCAAGTCCTCGCTAGCCAAGTAACTTTCCCATAGAGAGTTGAATGGTCAAGCTACTGCCATCTAAGGGAAACGGGCTTCTCACACAGCACTGATGCAAGACAGTTTTTTTACCAAATTGTATGCTCCAGTTCACATGCTTTATATTTCACCACAGAAAATTCTACTGACATTTTGCCCTATAGTTAAAGCCATCTGGGGAAAAAGTGGTGTATCTGGAAGCACTGGAGAGGCCCTGGGCAAACAAAGGGTTAGAATTGGGAAAGATGCCCCCAAAGAGTTCTTCTAATAGTTGAGGAGATGACAACCTATGGGGTGGTTGTGGGACTACTATCATGTTCTAGAAACAGGTTCAGTTTCTGTACAGAATACCAACCAAGTTGGGAAAGGTTGCTCTCCCAGAATATAGGATCCTGCCTAAATGTTTCCTTTAAAAAGTAATTAGTAGTGGGCACAGTGGTGCATGACTGTAATCCTAGCTACTCAGGAGGCTGAGGCAGGAAGATCACAAGGTTAGCTAGCCTGGGCAATTTAGTGAAACCTGTCTCAAAATAAAAATAAATAAATAAATAGATAAATAAAAGGGTTCTGGATATAGCTCTGTGGCAGAGCACTCCTGGGTTAAATTTTTTTTTTAATTATCTGGAAACCTTAATTTCGGACCCCAGAACTCAGAAAATGTCTTTTGTTTTAAGTCACCAATGGAATTTGTTATGACAGCTAAAGGAAATGAATATAGATAAAACAAAAATTTCTTTTGATACAAAAGCATTATAAAATGTATCTTCCCCAAGCATCCAACATTTGAGGGCCCTTGGGAAACAGTATAAATAGAGTTCCATATACTATATGTAAAAATAATTGAAATTTGAAAATCAAGATGACAAACATTTACATAAAATATGTCCATTAACACAGTGCTAATTGCAGCAGGCAAGATTAGATGATGAGTGCGAAGATTGATGAGTGAAAGGAGAAATAGGATATTCACATCACGTCAAAGTATCTCCCCCAAAATGTTAATTATTATAATGGATTTAATGTATGTCCCAAAATTCTTCAATTCTCCTTTCTCCAAAAGGTGCCTAAATCATCTTCTCCTGAGTGTGATCTTGACTTTGTGACTTCCTCCTTACACAGTAAAGACAGGGAGAAACAAAGCTGTGCAGGCGCGTGCCTACAGTCCCATTACTTGAGAAGCTGAGGCAGGAGGACCACCTAAACCCAGGAGTTTGGGGCCAGCCTGTGCAACACGGTAAGACCCCATGAGTGAATAAATGAATGAGAGAAAGAGAAAGAAAGAAAGAAAGAAAGAGAGAGAGAGAGAGAAAGAGAAAGAAAGAAAGAAAGAAAGAAAGAAAGAAAGAAAGAAAGAAAGAAAGAAAGAAAGAAAGGAAGGAAGGAAGGAAGGAAGGAAGGAAGGAAGGAAGGAAGATGGTGGAGGAAAGAGGAAGAGGGAAAGAAGGAAGTAAATAAAGAAGGAAAGAAATAAAGGAAAAGAAAAGGAAAAAAACAGCAGGTAGCACTATAATGGAAGAACCTGGCAAACACCATGATACCACTTTAATTAAGTGATTGAGGTTCATATCAGCCAAATGAGTCACACTGCTGTCACATACCCCTAGGTATGATGCAATGACAATGCTTTGCCTCGGCACATCTTCCCCAAATCCTTAGCCCCAGTTGAATCATAAGAAAAATAGTGTACAACCTAAAATTGAGGGACATTCCACAAAATATCTGACTGCTACCTTTTCCAAGTGTAAAGGCCATGAAAACAAGGACCTATCAAGGAACAATCACTGATATGAGAAGACTAAGGTGAGGGCTGGGAATGTGGCTCAAGCAGTAGCGCGCTCACCTGGCATGCGCGAGGCGCTGGGTTCGATCCTCAGCACAACATAAAAATAAAATAAAGATGTTGTGTCCACCGAAAACTAAAAAATATTTAAAAATTAAAAAAAAAGACTAAGGTGATATATAACTAAATGCAATATGGTAACCTGGATTGGCCCTTGGGGTAAAGAAATTATGTTAATGAAAAAACTTATGAAATTGTGAGAAATAAAATTAATAGTTATTAATAGTACTATATAGTGTATGTTGATGCAATACTATTAACTATCAACCACAGATTATTTGCCTTCTATCCACAAATATATTATCACCATGTTAATGTTGGTATTAGGGGAGCTGGGTGAAGGGCATAAGGGCAACTCTGTACTATGTTTGCAACTCTTCTGTAAACCTAAATTATCTCTAAAGAAAAGACTTGAGGAGGGGGGAATAACCATATGGAAGAGCTGCAAATCTGAGTCTTCTTCACACTCTGGATAATCTTGCCTTGTAGGAGGAAGGCTGCAAAGTCCCCACCCTGAGAGATCGCCATCTTTACACAGGTGTTATGCTTGCTGGTATCCTCCTGAAAAGAAAGAGATGCTGATAGAGTAAGAACAGTCTGGTAAAAAAGAAGAACATATTTCAGGACCTTCTGTGGTTCACAGCCAGAATAGAGATCCTTTGAAAGCTTAGAACGTGAAAAGATGCTTCCCACTGCTTCACACACTTCATCTTAGTATAGGAATCAGGTAAGATTGAAATGTAAGGAAATGGAACTAACTTTTCTGTCTAAAGGGTTTTAGACGTATTTCCCAGGAATTTGTGGCATACATCAGATCTCCCAGTCAGGTTTGCAAACCCTCAGGTCTATGCTGGCACTCAGTTATTCAAATGAATTGCAATAAGTTCTTTTTGACACTGAAAACTCTGCTAGCTGCTGAATGAAAGGCTCTATCTACACTGTAGCCCAGCCTGGATATAACCCTAGTATAAGACTTATTCAAATTTTGGAAAGTTGAGATGCTCAGTATGTATGGTTATGTTATCCATTTAAGGAGCTTGAAGACTACTAGCAAAATAAGGTGGCTAGACTAGTTTGGTTGGTAAGCTCACTAATTAAGGAAAAGTTTTTAGATGCACATAGTTTAATATCAATTTGTTAGGAAAATTTTCAAACATAACAAAAAGAGAGAGAATAGCATAATGAACCCCCCAGTATCCTTTTCTCATGATATGACAACTCTTGTTTTATCATCCCCTAAACTCAATAAATTACTATTTTTATTTAAGCCTAAATAATTTCTAAATATCACCTAATATCTAAATAATTTCTAAATACCATCTAATGTCTTAATCAGTTTTTCAATTTCCTCAATTGTTTCACAAACTTAATTTACTTTTATATGGTTCTGAGGATCCAACCCAGAGTCTCACAGGTACTGGGCAAGCACTCTACCACTGAGCCACAACCCAGCCCTGTTGATTTGTTTTTTTAATTATTGATTCTGAGCTTTTTATGTGTTTTAAAGATAGATGCATGTACGTGTATTTGCATATGTCCAGACAGATATGTACTCCAAGTCTGTGTCTTGTTTTTTCATATTAATATCTTTATTACTAAGACTTTTAAAGTTTGAAAGTTGCTAATTTGCAGGGGGGGGCAGATTACAAGTTAAAAATGAGGGAGCTCTGTGGTAGAGAGTGTTCTTAGTGTGAGGCCCTTAGTTCAATCCCCAGCACCAAAAAGGGAAAAAAATATATAGGGGAAAAAAGGTAAAAAATGAAGTTCTTGCAGTCTCTTGCAGTAAGCATATAAGTAAACACCATATAATTTTTCAACTTTCCTGCAGTTTTGAAATTTTTCATGATAAAATGTTGGTGGAAGAGACCACTATGTTGTTTAGCTAGATCCCTCAGCAAATCAAAGGCTTACCACACATGTCCCCCAACCAAAGTTTTTAAAAATTTCAACTTGGCCAGATATAAAATTGTTTTAAAACCTGTAAATGGCATACTGAGGAAAACCAGACGTTTTTACAAAACACATTTGTCATTACCAAAGAAAAAATACAGAACAGATGCTACATAGATATATAATTCTAGTTATCGGGTCAACAGGCAAAAAGCAAGCACTTAGGCTCTTGGGCTTCAATCCTTTGTTCATCTTTCACTGCTGGAAATTCATCTCTTGTTGGAGATCATGCCAGTGATGGGAGAGGTGGCGTGCCTGCACTCAGCCCTGCCCTGGCAGCCTGGGGAGTGGACCAGTGTTCAGCTGGTGGATCGGCAGCTTCTGTCTCTTTGCCACCTTGGTCTCTTTGCCACTTTGTGATTTAGGGCTTTCTGGGCATCTACATCTATAAATTGGAGTTGTGTTGCAGACCTCAGGTCTCATCTCCTTGACTTCCCTTCTCTTCACTGCTGACCTACAGCATGGAGTGCAGCATGGCGTGCAAGGAGCACTCCATGACAATCATGGTCTAGAACCCTGATGCATGTTCTGTCACTGGTCTACCTAGTTCTCTTGCACTCTGGTTGTCAGCCCCCTCATCACTTCTCCCTGTGCACAGGAACTATCATCCCAAGGTGCCCATAAGATCCCCATTTATAGTAAGCTGGGAACCACTGCTTGAGTCTGGCTTTGGGGAGCACTTTCCAAATTTCAGTCCTTTCCACTCTCAGGCTTCTGATAATTCTCTGGTAAGTGCATGGAAGACTAGCCCTATGGCAAGGACAGCATTCATAATGTTAGAGCATTTATAACAGTTGCAGTTTGTGGAATATCTACTGTTGCGCTTGACCACCACCAGGCCCTGTAACATTCCCTGCCATTGCACTCTTTTCTTCAACATCTTGTGGCTCAATGGTAGAGCTCTTGCCAGGCATTTATGAGGCTCTGGGTTTGATCCTCAGCACTGCAAATAATAATTTAAAGAAAAAAAATCCATTGACAACTAAAAAAAGTTTTTAAATGAGATCAACTCTCCAGCTCATACTCTGCAGGGGCACTTCCTGAAGTTATTCTTCCAAATATCCCCAGTAAAGGGAAAGAACAGGAACTTACCACTTCATTGATGGCTTTGATTAGGAAAAGGCTATCCTTATAAAAGTAAAACAGTCTAATGATACCTGAAACAGAAAAACAAGTGAGCATGTAAGACAAGTGAGCCAAAGAAGGTTGGGATTTGTATCTGACCTCTGAACTTATCATGCACTCTTAGCCTCCTCCCTGGCCCCCACTCTGCCTGTTCTGCCCTTGATCTCTCCACCTTCCTCAGCCTTCCACTTGAAATGTTGAGGTTGTTATCTCTCCTGGGCCACCTCTACTTACCTGGCTTTACCCACAGAAGTCTCCTGTAGGACCCTTAGTCACATTAATACACCCCTTGACCAAGCCACTCTTTGATGTGTTTTGTCACATCATCCCCTACTGTTTCACATCGTTGTCCATGTGGCTTCTGTGAAAAATTCTTTTTGCCAGGTCATAGATTCTTCGAGGGAACACATCATATCTTACCCTTCCATGTGCCTCAGCTCCAACAAGCTTCTCATGTGGTTATTTCATTGAATTGATAAGTAATTCTGTCATTCTAATTCCCAATTAGCCCAAGGGCTCCAGTGTATGATCATCACCCCCCATGACCTCCTACCTCTTTGTTTAGGTACCTCCCAGAACTCATAACTTGCCTTTGTACTCATGATATAGACCTCATAAAGTATCTGACCAGGTGAAAGTCTAATTCAACCCAATAAACACTCATGAGCTATCTGCTCCAAGCCAACGCTGGGGATACCAAGGTGGTTTGCCTTCAAATTTATCATATCGAGGCTTACACAGAAATGAAGCACAAAAATAATAAATCTAAACCTTTCTTTGAACCAAACTTCTTCTGAGAATCATTCCCACCAACATCCTCCAGGTGCCTCAAATTGTGCATGTTCAAATGGAATTTTTCACCTCGGACCCCTAAAATCTTATTCTATAATTGTTCTCAAGGAATTACAATCATCATCCTGCCAGTTAGCTAAGATAGAGTCATTTTTCTTTACTGCCCCCTCATACCTACCCATCCCCCACCTCATACACATACTCCCTCACTCCTGTTTCAACATTATATTTCCATTACTTAAACTTTTTATTTTCAGCTAATTTTAGACCCATAGAAAAGTTTCAAAAATAATACAAAGAACTAAAATCAGCATACTATAGTGATACATGCATATCAAGCTTTATAGCATTGCAATTCACAACAACTGAGTTATGGAACCAGCCCAAGTGCCTGTCAACAGATGAATGGAAAAAGAAATGTGACATATAACACAATGGAGTTTTTATTCAGCTGTAAAGAAGAATTAAGTTTATGTCATTTGTCAGTAAATTCAGAGAACTGGAGAACATCACACTAAGTGAAATAAGCCAGACTCAGGAAGTCAAGGGTCAGAGTTTTCTCTCATATGAGAGAGAGAGAGAGAGAGAGAGAGAGAGAGAGAGAGCAGAATCTCATGAAAATAGAAGAAAGACAAACAGAGAGCATGGGGAAGTACTAGGGAATGAAATCTACCAAATTATGCTATGTTCATGTATGATTTATACCACAGTGAATCCCACTTACAATATACTAGTACCATTTTTCTTTCTATTTTAACAGCCCCTGCCTTGGCTCAGACCTTCCTCATTTCTCTCCTCAATGAATACAATATTTCCTGATCTCTCTGCCTTTTATTTTCAAACTCCTGCCGCAATACCCCTCCTACTATGCCAGTCTGGTCAGGCCATTCTCCAGTGCACCTGTGAGGGTTGAACAGAGCCTGTCATTTAGAGAGATGCATGATTGCATAGATGACTCAAAACAAGCAGGAACATTCTGCCCTGTTTGCCCCAATATCATAAACCACTTCCTGATTTCCTGGCCAATGCTGACACTTGCCTTCTCCTGTTTTGCAAAATAGAGAAGCTCCCTAATCCCCGGCAGTGGTGTGGGTTGCCCAAACATTAAGGACAGGTTAGAGGGAGCCCAGCCTTTTGGAGGCAAACAATAGCAACAACTCACTGATGCAGGACACTGTCTAGAGTGTTCTATACCATACACCCCAGAAAGGCCTGGTCCATCCTAGAACTAAAAGAAAAAAGCAAGCTCTGGTTTACATGGGTGGCAGAACTGCTGAGTACTGAAATTGGGTGGACTCTGGGGCTATACCACCTGGTTGAAGCCTGCCTGTGCCATTTACTTTGCACATTAACTCAAGTAAGTTATTTAACCTCCATGCCTCAGTTGCCTCTTCTAAACAGTCCTTCCTAGGACTGCTGTAAGGATTAAATGGGCTAATGTATATAAAATATTAAAATAGTGCCTGACACACCATTCTTGAAGGTATTAGCTACTACTGTATGACCAGGGGTAAAAATCCATGCTTGGCCCCACTCATGCCTGGAAAGGAGCTCAAATTAAACTGCAGATACCTATATATTAAGCTAAAAAGAAAGATGAAGTACAAATAATACCCATTTCATCCAGGAGAGCAATCAGTATTTCATTTCCTAAATCTGTGGCCCAGATGGAGGTGACATCAACCTTAAGTTTCTCCCAAGTACATATCCGTTTAGTGTTGTACAGATTATAGATGAAGAATCCTTTGCCTACTCCAATAAATACATAGTCTTGGGAACTAGCCATACAATTGGGCATTTTGTTTAGCTGGGGGAAAAAACAAACAAACAAAGAAAACAGAATTATTTTCATTCTCACTGTCTATCTTCAAGAAACACAAGGTACTTTTCAAAGGTTTAAGAGCTTTTCCTCCAAAGATCATCCCCAGACACAGTGCTCATCTAAAACTCTTACCCATATATTAAGAAATTTATAGCATTTCACTTTCAGGGGAAAGAGGCCAGAGAAAACAAAGAATAAATACACATTTGCAACACTAAACATGACCACGGCCCCACACTTTTTCTAGTGCACTATGGGAAGAACAACAAAAGAGGCACTGGCTAGTTGCAACTGTCAAGTTACCTGAACTATTTTAATCAACATCAGCATGCATACAGCCTTTCAAAATTGCACCTGTCTTATTAAATGAAGGTTTCTAGTAGGAAGACCTTCCCTGGATCAGGTGTTTTCACATATTAACATTCAACAGAGGGGCTGGGGTTGTGGCTCAGCGGTAGAGCGCTTGCCTAGCGTGTGCAATGCCCTGGGTTCGATCCTCAGCACACATTAAAGTAAATAAATAAAACAAAGGTATTGTGTCCAACTACAACTAAGAAAAATGTCAAAAAAAAAAGTTCAATGGAGAAACAGAGACTTCTGGTCAGCCGCCGGTTCCCTACCTGGACTTCTGTCAGTGGAGGGTAGATAGTGAGCTGGATGCAATCGCTCTCAGATTCCTTCAAGGTATCCCTCTCTTCAATAAGTTCCCATGCCAAGTCAAACACAAGATTCACCAGCTTATTGATCATTCGATAAGGCTGAGGCAGGGAATCCACCCCCTGATCTAGGTCCTTGATGACATAATCCTCTATGTTATCCTTAGACCAGTCCTTCTCTGTTGGGGATGGCACCTCCAGTGGTACCTTTTGAGTAAATGTAGGCAGCCTCATCTTCTGGGTCTGACTTCTCTTGGTAGACATCATAGAAGGTGATACAGGAAACTTCTGTGAAACTCTGAAAGCTGAGAAGGGAAATAAGCAAAGGAAATTTGAGAAAAATAGGGAAGCAAGAAGTCAGCACACCACACTTCTCTAGCACAGTGGCCTCTGGGGATTATTTATTCCAGATACTGGCACTTTCCTTATTTAATCACAGGATTGCTACTACATTCCTAAGATGTGGTCTTCATATTAGAAGGATATCATAAGAGACAGCTAACTTCTGACCAACCCAGGAAGATATTTGATATGATAGAAGGAAGGGAGTTTGGCACCCTGTTGCCTTTTGTCACCTGATAGGACAGTAGCTGTCATTTGTCCCAAATGGAATTCACCATCTCTCCTAGAACAAAGCCTTCTTCTGCTTCTCTGTATTGATAAATGACTGTGCTCAAGTCAGCCTGGTGAGAAGCCATGACTATACTCTTTCTTTCTCTTCCCTCAACCCCAATGAGATTCAGTTCAACATCATCAGTCCTCACTGTCCAATCTGTTGCCTTCTCACTTTCCCATTGCTGCCACACAGGAGATCTGCAGGCACAGGGCCCAGGACCCACGAGATTCTTCAAGGGTTTATAAAAATGTCTGCTAGGCTGGGGATGTATAGTGGTACAGCACTTGTCTAGCATGCAAGAGGCCATGGGTTCAATCCCCAGCACCACAAAAGCAAAACAAAAGTCTGTACAAAAAGAAATGTCCGAGACCTGAAAAAAATTACTGACTAAAACGCTCCTACAAAATCAAAATAGTCATTTTTTACAAAAATACTTATAACTTATCAACTCTGGTCTGTATGTGTATATAAAAATTCAAAGAGAAAACAAGTAATCTGTACTTCAGAAAACTCAAAATTGTGTTTAAAAAGGACTCCCAATGCTACAGTTGAAAAAAAAAAAAGCATTTAATGGGGAGCCTGGGACACCTGTAACATGTAGTGGAGTAGAGTTGTACCATGAGAGTGTCTGAGGACCAGGGGAGTCATATAAAGGCCCTGATGCTATCATCATCTTTTCTTCCACACTGGAGTCCACTTGTGATGTTTCCCTCCAGTTGAAAGAAACACCTGAAGTAATCAGTGGGAATAGTAACCTGTTCATGCCACCAGCCAGGAAGGAAATCTCATAATTGCCAGCTGGCTTTTGGCGTGGGGGGGTGGGTATTGATGTGGCCACTGAGCCACATCCCCAGCTCTTTTTTTTTTTTTTTTTAAGACAGAGTCTTGCTAAGTTGCTGAGGTTGACCTTGAACTTGCAATCCTCCTGCCTCAGCCTCCAGAGTCACTGGGATTACAGGCATATGCCCTCCAAGCCCAGCTGTATCCAAAGTATTTTAAAAACTCTCAAAATAAGAAAATAAATACTTCAGTTTTTAAAAATTGGCAAAAGACAGACACTTAACGAAAGAAGGTATGCAGATGGCAAAAAGAACATTCAAAGATGTTCAGTGTCATAGGTATTAGTGAGATTCAAATTAAAATCATAAGATGCAATTACATATTATTGGAATGCCTAAAATTTTAAAAAATAGACTATACCAAATATTGTAAAGGATATGAAGGAACTGGAATGCTCATATACTGATGCTGAGAAAGTAGTACAGTTTGGAAGAGTTTGGGGGTTTCTTAAAAAGTTAAATACATAGTTACCAGGGCTGGTGTTGTAGCACAGTGAAGGAGCACTTGCCTCACATGTGTATACATTTATATACATCCATACCATAATATCCAGTTAGTCCACTCCTAGGGGTGATAGAAGGGAACTGAAAAATGTATGTCTAAGACTTGCCCATGTCATTACAGCTTTGTTTGTAGGCACATCACAGTGGAAACAATTCAAATATTTACCAGTAGACAAACAGATAAACTCTTGCACATTGTTAGTGGCCATAAAAATAGTACAACTATTTTGGAAAATTTTAGCAGTCAGTTAAATGTATCATATAATTCAGCAATCATATTTCTATGTATTTATGCAAGAAAAAATAAAATTTATATTTCATATATAAATCTGTACTTAAATATTTATAACAGCTTTATTTGTGATTGCCCCAAATTGGAGACAACATGAATGTATTTCACTTGGGTATATGGATAATGAGCTATGGCACATTCACATTATGGAATCTTTCTCAGCAATAAAAATTACAAACTATTGATATGAACAACATGAATGAAACTCAAATGCATCATGCTAAATGAAAGAAATCAAGATAGAAAAAGCCACATGCATAGAAAACAAAAGATAAAAATCTGTTTAAAAGGGCTGGGGTTGTGACCCGGCAGTAGAGTGCTCGCCTAGCATGTGCAAAGCACTGGGATCCTCAGCACCACATAAAAATAAATTTAAAAAATAAAAGTATTGTGTCCAACTACAACTAAAAAATATATACTTTAAAAATTTGTTAAATGCACCTTTGGGGGGCTGGGGTTGTGTCTCAGTGGTACAGCGCTTGCCTAGCATGTGTGAGGCCCTGGGTGAGCACCACATAAAGATAAACAAAGACATTGTGTCCATCTACAACTAAAAAATATATATATATATTTTTTAAAAAGCACATTTTCCTCATCTCATCATCAAATACATTAATGTATGTACTTATCAATTTACAGTGTAACTTACTAACCTGTTGCCCTAGGCCTAGACTTAGCACAACAGTTGGTACTATGTGGCCAGAAGTCAACAATTCTTATAGTTTTCAGCACTGCTGGTCCTGTGCTATGCAGGGAGAATACATGTGGCTTTCTTTTTCTTTTTTTGTCATTAGGATTGAACACAGAGGTGCTTTACCATTGAGCTTTATCTCCAGCTCTGTTTTCATTTTGAGACAGGCTCTTGCTAAATTGTTGAGGCTGGCCTTTAACTTATGATCCTCCTCCATCAGCCTCCCTACTTACTGGGAATACAGACCTACACCACCACACCTGGCTACTTTTATCCTTCTTAAAGGCATGTCCCTCTGCAAACCATGAGTAATCCATGGGGCTGAGAGAATATACTTACCCAAAGTCTAGTTTCCCTCTTCTAATTAAGACCAGGTTCAGGATACCCACACCTCTAAAATTATGGCCCAAAAGATGCCAGGACCTGAATGAGTCTTTCTGATTTCTTCCTGGAGGTATTCTCCATTGTTAAGCACCCCTAGACCTGAAAGATGCCCATAGCTGCATAGGGCATGGGCAGAACATGGATGTGTCTTGGAGTATCCACACCCTATATGCACCCTTTTAGCGATGTAGGTGGGAGTAAAAGACCAGAAGAGAAAGGGGGGTGGGAAAAGTCAGGGGTCTAGTTGTGGCTACATTACCACATTCCAGTTGTGTTTCCAGGTTTTCAAGGAGTCTAAGAAATCTAAAAGTGAACCTGGCCTTATACATATAAATGTACATTTGCCAAAGCAGGAGAACAAAAGATTTTATCTAACAATTTGTTACTCGATTTATACTTTTTAAATATTTAACCATATGATATGGCTTTCCATTTGTAAGCTTACCCCAGACCTGAAAATATTAGAGGAAGAGGATTACAAAAACAGAGGGCCTTGGGCTGGATGTGGCTCAGTGGTAGAGAGCTCACCTGGGTTCGATTCTCAGCACCACATAAAAATAAAGGCATTGTGTTGTGTCCATCTACCAAAAAGATTCTCTCTCTCTTTAAAAACAAAACAAAAAACAGAGAGCCTTACTTTGTGGCTGTAGGGGATGCATTTTACAAAATTAAGGCCCATCGAATGAAGATTCAGTGGTGTAACTTCATTGTAATCTACTTTGCCTCTACTTTGTGCATGTCGACCCTTTTAAGGCTTCCTCAGATAATCATCTTTCAGTGTTCAA
>NW_026000196.1:5251725-5280323 GCF_001458135.2 Marmota marmota marmota
GGGGTGGAGGCACTGCGCTGAGAAATGATGCCCTCCCCAAGCAAAGGCCCAGGGGAGTTCTCTGGCTGGAGAGACCCCTTGGGATTCTCCCTGGGATTCCTGAGCGCCTGATATCTGCCGGGAAGCAGAGCCCTTGGAACGCCTGAGAACGGGGAGACGGGCCCCTCACGGTTCGGTTTGGAGACCCAGCTGGCAATCCGAAGTCCTTGAACATCAAGAGAGCCGCCACACCCGATCCTAGGATCCGAGGTTGAGCTCACCGGGCTAGGCGTCCGGGTGTCGCCTTAGTAACTGCTACTTCCGGTTTCGACCGGAAACCCGCTAGCAGCTCTTAGGAGGCGTGTCGGCCTCACGTGGGCGGAGAGAGTCAGCCCCTCCCACCCCGCAGTTGCCCGGACCCGGACTCCCCCCAGGGGCCAGCTGAGCCCCAGAGGACCCACGACCCGACCCCGTGTTGCCTCGGGCCGGTGCCATGGACGCCTTCATCCGCTTCACCAACCAGACCCAAGGTCGGGACCGACTCTTCAGGTCAGTGCCGGCGGCCTCCATCCCTTCCTCTCTGGGTTCTCAGCACCCGAGAAGGAGGAGTGAGCTAATAACCCGGGAAATCGAAGCAAACAGGATGCCTCCAGCTCCCGCTGAGGAAGTTTGGTACAAGAGCCCCTCTTCACCTTCAATTCCGAGGGGCTGTGCACCCCAGCCGCCTAGAGGCCGCTGGCTGTGTGACACCCCTCCACCAACCCTCCTCGCTCAGAACTTTCTTCTCCTGGTAAAGGAAAACCGAGTTCTCCCCACCCAACATTCTTCCAAGGGATTTCTTTTAACTCATTATGTCCCATAGCCCTATATACAAAACCTGTTTTTAAAACTTAGAATTGTAACTTTGAAATGGGCATTTATAGTCCCTTTGAAATAAATATTATATTTTAATTGTTCTTTTGAGAAAAGTAATAGGTGAATGAATAGAGTGTTTGAATATATATGAAAATATCTATAAAGGATAGATGATCTTTTCCAGCGTATTTTAATAAGCCCATGTCGATTTTTTAAAAAAAAAATATTTGCAGAATTGAAACTTTGGGACTTAGTGGGTTAAAGAGAAATTTTGGGTTGGCATTTGTGACTAGGGAAGCAAACCACTTGTTTCAAATACCCCCTCAAGGGGGTATTTCAAAATGCTTATGGAGAAACAGAAGTTTTATTTATTTTCTTTATCTTACACTATTGCCCAATCTGTGTGATTCACATACCGAGTGTGAAATAATTGTATAAACTCTAAAAACACAGTGGAGAGAGCCCTTAGAACTAACTGCATCTACAAGGCACATGCTGTGCCCCTGAAAATTCAGTTTGTTTTGATTATTAATCCTTGCTCATGATGTTTCTTTTAGTATTTTAGTTCATTCCTGCAGAATAGTCACAATAGTTACTGTTGCAGTTTTACTTAACAGTATTCAAGTGCTAACACAAAAACACACCAGTAAGAATAGCCCCAATGAGACTTTGGTAAGCAAACTGTATCAAGTTTGTTCTCAATGCTTTGCCCATATTAACTTATTTAACCCTCATGACAACTCTGTGAAGTAGATACTTTCACAGATGGGAAACTGAGACAGAAGGAGGTTAATGGGTACTAAGCAGCAGAGTTGAGAGATACAAATTCACAAAGATTCCAGGGCCCACCTCTTAAGTGCTAAATCTTTCTAATTAATTTGATAGCTTTTCAAAATAGTTGCAATATATACAACCTTTATTAAAATAGAAAACTATAATTCCAATATACCCAGAATATATCCTGCAATTTTATCAAGAAGGGTGTTAATTAAATAATCACTTAGGATATATTTATTCAGCAAGATCAGATCTCTAGTGTTCATTTCCCAGCCCTCTTAATGATCTATATAACCTCCATGAACAAGCTGGTATTCATCAAATAATGCCATTTTCAGACCTACTCCTATTGTCAGATCAAATCTGACATGAGTAGCTTGAGCCCTCTGATCAGAAAGCACACTTTTAAAAAGGCAGAGTGCCTGGTTCAGTGACACACCTATAAGCCCAGCGACTCAGGCTGAGGCAGGAAGATCCCAGGTTCAAGGCCAGCCTGGGCACCTTGGCAAGATCCTGTCTCAATAAGAAGAGCTGGGGATGCAGCTCAGTGGTAGAGCATGCCGGGGTTCAATCCCCAATATGAAAAAAAAAAAAAAAAAGGAGAGAAGACAGATCTCTGTCTTGTTCTCCCCCTATTTCCCCCTCCTCCTTCTCCCTCTCTTTTTTATGGTACTAGACTCAAACCCAGGGTGTTGTGCATGCTAAGGGAGTGCTCGGCCACTGAACCACACCCCCAACCATTTCTTTTCTTTTACTTAATTACTAAAATTTTGGAAAATGTGCCACTTTTTTGAGATTAATATTTATATCATAAAAAGGACTCAAATGCAGTTATAGGACAATAGGAACTGGCACTTACTTTTATTGACTAGACTGCCAGATGCATTTGGATGTTTCTGTGATATCCAATTTCTCATTTGTTATATTTATCAGTAAGTCATTGTTAAAGTAGGCACTCTCTTTATTGAGTATATAGTATTATTAAACAGGATTCTGTCTGTATTTTATATATAATACTTATAAGTTTTGAAAGGCAAATATAAAATATGTCTATACTAATTTGTGTACTGGTGTGTATTTTGTCCTTAATTTTTAAAAGATTAAACAATATTCAGACTGTAGATTTTCATTTGGATCTTGAATTGTGAATTTTGTGTCCTCTCACGTAAATAGTAGGTTAACTATGTGGTAGAATGGTTAATTTAAGAAATCTGAATGTGGGCTCAGGATGTGGCTCAGGTGGTAGCACGCTCGCCTGGCATGTGTGAGGCACTGGGTTCGATCCTCAGCACCACATAAAAAAATAAAATAAAATAAAGATATTGTGTCCTCCTAAAACTAAAAAATGAATATTAAAAAAAAGAAATCTGAATGTATAGAATGATTTTTTTCTACACTGGAGAAAATAACATGTATGGATCTTTGCAGACTTCACAGGGAGACTTTGGGGCAATTTCCACTTCGACTACATTCATTTTTCTGTGCCAGTAAGGAGCCTTCTGGGGAGCTGTTCACTGCATTATTTCAGAGTCCTTTTTCATAATAACCTTTGGTTTGCATTTCCATTACATGTTCTACCCTTTGGCCCTCTGCAGAATGACTGTTGCAGAATTTTGCTCTTGGAAGAGCTGCTGAGGAGAAATCCTCTTAGAAACTTTGTCTTCAGAGAGATGTTTCTTTTTCCTTTACTTCATGAATTAAGTTTTATTTGGCTGGTCAATCATTTTCCTCATTTTTTTTTCCATTTCAGAGCCACTCAATACACATGCATGTTGCTTAGATATTTGTTAGAGCCTAAAGCTGGCAAAGAGAAGGTGGTAATGAAGCTCAAGAAATTGGAGTCCAGTGTGAGCACTGGGCGTAAATGTAAGTACTCTTTCTCTTGAGGAACAGTGGCTCCTGGTTTAGAATCCTCAGCTTCAGACACTGTAATTCACAGTGCGCTTTCAAGGTTTTAATTTCAAGTCAACCAAGTTTATTGATGAAGTTGACCAGTAAGGCTGCCTCATGGAACTCCAGGCCCCAAAATTTGAATGTTTGCCTGCAGACCATTCATATACATCATCCTGTGTTCATGCTTGGTGCTATGCTAGATCCTTCTGCTTGATCATAACAAGTGGGACATAAAATGTGTTAGCTCATCTTTTGTTCTTACAACCACAAAACATCTTGGCAATCCCTGGCATGAGCTTCTAGTTCCTGTGAACCTTTGTTTTATAGAACAGAATAGCAATGACCTAGGCCACCTTCTTCTCTTGAGGATTGCTAGAGGATTGGAGAAATACATTTTCTTAGACAATTTACAAGGTAGTTTCATTTTAAAGGCAAAAAAATGAAGCAGTGTTTTGCATTCATTTAACTTAACTTTCATAATAAATCATCCTAGGAAATCCCATATTTCATATAGCAATGATATGTCTTGCTCCTCACTGTTGACAAGAACCAGAAGTTGTCACAGCAGGCTAGCAGAAGCATTAGAATGGGATGTAGACCATCACATATTGATCAGTTGTTTTTGAGCACCTACTTCATAAAGAGACAGTTCTTAACTTTGTAGGAAAAATAAGATCATACTATAAACATTAAGACGAGTGCTGGATATGGTGACCAGGGTAAAGAAAGATGTTTTAGAGAAGGTAGAAAAATTGAGGTGTGTTTGTAGAGGCAGTTTCCTCCAGCAAAGGCTCAGAACTGTTAAAAGCAAATCATGTGTTGGAGGATCAGTGTCAAACTAAGAAACTGGTTTGACAGAGAAGACTTAAGCTGTCAAGCAGAGCCTGGGAAGGGTGAGGTGAGCTTTTCCAGATTTGGCTTGAAGCCACAATTAGAAATTCTGTTTTAGATTCTTTAGATTGGTGGAGCTCAGAGGTCCTTTAGAGGTCCAGAAGGGGTTTCTTCAAGGTCATTCAGCCAGTTAATGCAAGACCAGAATCAGAACCCAAATCTGTATACTAAAACAGTCATGACATGCCCTGTTTTGTGTTATTTTTGGTAAAATAATTCCAAGCACTCTTGAGATTCTTAGTGTTCTGAGAGTAGCCACATCTGAGCCCTTACTGAGTAGTTCTGTTGTATCTTTCATAATATTTAGGACCAGAACTCATTCTATAGGTACTCCATAAATACTTGTTGACTCATTAATTGAAGTGCATGCTTTCATACAGGCATGCAGTTGCAGAGGTTAGTTAATTCATCCAGAGCCCACATTACGATCTTACCGTCTCCACTTTGTCTTCTTGACCATAGGCAGTAAAGAGGGTTTGGACCAGAGAAATAGCAAAATGATAATGGTGTTTTTTCAAAAGGCAGTATTTTTGTCTGGAAATTAAATAAAGTGTAAGGCATTAGATTCCAAGAGAATGTTGTACATGGATTCATATCATGATTGTCCTTCCTTCAGAAGAAGTGGAGGTAGTAATGTTCCATTGTAACAACCCATGCTCATGATTAACCAACCATGCCTGGAGTGGACTAAAGTGAATGTTAAGATACTCACTGGAATGGAGGAGATAAATTTTTAAAAGTCACTGTCTTTTTTGCCTTCCAGCATCATTTTAGGTGTCCTCAACATACTATAAAGTCCTCCTTTCCTAAACTAAGACTGAATTTCAAACAATCATCAATTATTAAAATACCATGCTGGATCCTCATGCTGACACAGAGATTCTGCAGCCCAATACCTAGAAATGAGTAACTGTTAACTGTGTGGGTTCTTCTTGCAGGGTTCCGATTAGGCAATGTGGTACATGCTGTCCAGTCGACTGAGCAGAGCATTCATGCTACCGACCCAGTGCCCCGCTTATGCCTAACATTAGCCAACCTGAACCGTGTGGTTTATTTCATCTGTGACACCATTCTCTGGGTGAGGAGTGTGGGTCTCACCATGAGCATCAACAAAGAGAAGTGGCAAACATGGGCCACCCGCCACTACTACTATTTTCTCCTGCTGAGCCTGGTCAGGGATCTGTATGAAATCTCCCTGCAGATGGGACGGCTTGCACACGACAGGGCAATGAGAGAGAAGTCATCCCAGAATCCTTTTGGGTACAGCTTGGCTGATGAAGAAACAGAATGGCTTCAGTCCTTCCTTCTTCTTTTATTCCGATCTCTGAAGCAGCATCCTCCCTTGCTTCTGGACACAGTGAAGAACTTATGTGACATCCTGATCCCCTTGGACCAGATGGGGATCTATAGGTCCAACCCAGGCATCATTGGGCTTGGAGGTCTTGTATCCTCTGTGGCAGGTATCATCACTGTGGCCTATCCTCAGATGAAGCTGAAGATCCTCTAGGGTGTTGGTAGGCTCAGGACCAGTGACTGTTTAAAGAAGACATCTTCATGAAACAAACATTTACATCGGTCACAAATCATGTCATATCTTGCTTATGTTTTTTGTTCACATGAGCATTTATGACCTGTAATGTGAGCTGAGGTGGGGCCAAAAATGGAACATGAAGATTTATGGTGTTTTTAGAGTGCTGGAATGACTTCTGAATTTCTGAATATTTTCCATTCACCTAACATTTACTGAGCATCTCTTATGTGCATAGTAGGCACTTAGCATTTGCCACATGAATAAAAATTGAAAGGAAAAAAATTGAAAAAGACCCGATAAAACTAATAAGTGAACACTAATATACGTATAGATTGGGTTATATGGATTATTGGTTTCACATGATTGTCATAGATCTGATTGATGCACAGCACCTTCAGATTTGATAGCGAACCGCTTCTATCAGCTATACCTGCCTCCAAGATTGTCAGTAGCAGGATGGAGGGGAGCTGGGCTGAAAGCCTCCTCACCTGTTGGCCTTGACCATCATTGTACTTTTTTTTTTTTTTTTAATATTTTTAGTCGTAGATGGACACAATAACCTTTATTTTATTGTATTTTTTTCATGTGGTGCTGAGGATCAAACCCAGTGCCTAGCATGTGGTAGGCAAGTGCTCTACCACTGAGCTACAGCCCCAAACAACCCCATCACTGTATTTTTGTCCTTTTGTTCATAAGTAGAATCAGAAACATATCAGGCACCTTCATATGTCTGTGGGTAGAACCCTTTAATAATGCAGTGAGTAAGCAGAAATCAGAAGTAAACAAAAGAGAAAAATAGGTGGAAGGTCACATCCTGCCTATTATGTAGATTGTGACAGATAAGAAAATTGACCCTGAAAAAAGCAAATAAAACCTGTGTCAGGACATTCCTTTGACCTTCTAGTGTGAGTTCTGTGACAACTCACTGCCTTCATGATTGAGTACAAGATGAGACTCCAGAATCCTGTGCTTTTGACCTCTACCCTTCTCAAATTTGGAACTTTTGATGATGGTCTATATTTTGTCCTACAAAACTAAAGCTACCTAGACCTATCATCCAGATTATTTTATTTAAAACCATGTAACAGTTTGGGCAATTCCACATTAATTTTCATCAAAACGTATGCAGTCTAAAATTTCATGACTATTCTTGTGAATGTAGGAAAACCATAATTTTCTTAGATCTTAGGGTCAATGAGGGAGCAGTAAGGGGCCAATAAAGAGGACACAGAAGCATTTACTTGGTTCCTACTTATTTATAAATAATGTTATCTTATTTGTAAATCCAGGTCCTTTAGTTTGAGGGAAGAGAAGTGGAGAGATAGGGTGCCAGTAGGTAGGAGGCCAACACTAAAGTAAAGCCATGTCATTTATCTGAATGGAAATCAGAAAAATATGCACTGAGTAAGGTTCCCAGAAATATGATCTAGTTTTTTGAAAAGTAGACTCTGGTCCTTGGCTCTCTGTTATTCGTGTGTGTTTGTGTATGTGTGTGTGTGTGTGTGTGTGTGTGTGTGTAGTAGGGCAGGGGTGCTAGGGATTGATCCATCCTAGGGTCTTGCACATCTTGGGCAAGCACTCTACCAGTGAGTCACATCCCCAGCCCTTTTTAAAATTTTGAGCAGTGTCTTGCTGACTTGCCTAGGCTATCCTCGAACTTTTGATTCTCCTTCCTCAGCCTCCCAAATAGAGATTACAAGTGTATACCAGTGCACCCAGTGACTGGCTGTTTTTAATCTGATCAGTCAAAATAAGAGATTTGAGCTGGGTATGGTGGTGCCCACCTGTAATCCCAGCAGCTCAGGAGACTGAGGCAGGAGAATCACAAGTTCAAGGCCAGCCTAGGCAATTTAGTGAGGCCCTAAGCAACTTAGAATCTGCTTCAAAATGTGGCTCAGTGGTTAAGTGCCCCTGGGTTCAGCCCTCAGTGCCAATAAATAAATAAATAAAGGAGGTTTGACAAAGAATATTTTGGGAGTTTTAAGAGAAATGAAAGCTGCTAAAGCAGGGCAAATAAAAAAGTTTAAATAACTGTTTTTTAATCTTGTCCAGATTCCCTGCTGTAAGAGATTAATTATGCCAAATAAATTTCTAGACAAAACTGATTCATGTATCTGTGAATGTGTTCTGGGATTAGAAAAGAGTTAACAGGAACACAGACAGTCCCTGAGCTCTGGCAGGGAGATGAAAGCTGAGAAGGTGGACTGCAGGGAGGTTTAGATGTGGAGGTCCTGGGTTGAGAGGTTCCGTCTAAGAAGCTCTAGCCACATTGCTATCCTGGAGCGGTGCTTGAAGCAGCCTGGTGCTATGGCCTCTGCCTGAAGCACACTGCCTTGAGCTCATGGGGGCATGTTTCATTGATTTCAATCTTGATGACTTTGTCCTCTGCAAGGAGAGTGGGTGGTGGGGAGTTGGAAAAAATGCCATGTCTTCTAGAATTTGCGTGGACCGTGGTGTCCTGGTGTCCTCCCTGTGCATCTTTCTCCTTCCAAGCTAGCCTCCACATTCATGAGGGTTTCCAAATACCCACAATTTCCCTAATAGACATACAGGCCACCACATTCACAACTGACATTGTTGCCTGAAAATTTACTTATTCAGCAACAAATATTTGAGTCCATGCTTGCCTTGGAGTTGGAGGATTCACCTGTGAACAAGATTACCAAGGTTCCAGCTCTTGTGGTGGTGGAGAAGGAAGCTAGAGCTCCATGTCTTGACAACTGCTACTGGAGGCTGGCTCTTCTTCCCTTGGGATTTTCCTCAGCCCTTTCACCACTCTTCACCTCTCACCCACATTCTAGAATCCAAGCTGAAGTGGCTAAAAGCCCAGCTTTGTCAGCAGAGCTTTCAGGCACAGAGCCCTCTACTCCCTCTGGCCCAAAGCCACTACTCCTGAGGCTGAAAACTGCCCTTTGGCCCAGGTTGTCACCCAGACACAAAGCCCCAGATAATTTGTCCTGAACCTTGAAGTGAGGACAGAGTGTACCTCTTTAAAACACTTCCTGTCCTCTCCATTACTATCTTACAACAGAGATGTCCAGGTTGGATCAAGAAGTATTAAATGTATCACAAAGTTATTACTCCTTTCAGAGCCTCCCTGCTTGATTATCTTTTCCTTTTTATAACTTCCCATTCCTACTTTATTATCGAAACACCCTTTAGTACCAAAGATCCATCATAAAGTACTGTTTCACTCCACCCCTGCCCCTTTCTCCTGTTTCCATATCATACAACTTAGCAGAGTCAATACATGTATTTCTACCAACAATAGGGAAAATAAGTGCTGTCCTTCTATTATCCTATTATTATTATTAGGTCTTGCTAAGTTACCCACATTGGGCTTGAGCTTGCAATCCTCCTCCTCTAACTTCTGAGTTGAGATTACAGGCATGGGTCACCTCTTTGGGCCCTATTATCTATTTTTATTTAAGGAGCCCTTCTTAGACAATCTGAAGACACTGGCTTGCACCCTGTCCTCCATCATCTTGGAAGCCAGGAACTAGAACTTGAGTTCTTGCTGAGGAAAGGATGACCCAGTGATAGTTCTTGGTTGTCCTAGTGCTGTTGGTTGGTGATAGAATCTTGTCAATACTGTCACTCTCTAGACTCAGGAGAACAAAACCTCTCTCCCACTGCCCATTTTGGTGGCATCTTAGGCCAGGTAAAGTTCAACATGTTTCCTTGGACTCTAGGAATTTACAGAGGTTGAAATTGCTCCCTCAAAGCCCATATTCTCAAGGACTTGACCCCAGCTCCATCTCATTTTTACTGAGAGCATTTATCTCCCATAATCAAAGACTAGCACATTCAGTCCCAAGAAGGCCTTTGCGTCAGAGTGCAGGTTTAAGTCATACTTTTCAATATTCACTTTTTTTTCTAAAGAGAGAGAGAGGAGAGAGAGAGAATTTTTTAATATTTATCTTTCAGTTTTCGGCAGACACAGCATCTTTATTTTTATTTTATGTGGTACTGAGGATCGAACCCAGCGCCCCGCGCATGCCAGGCAAGTGCGTTACCGCTTGAGCCACACCCCCAGCCCCATCAATATTCACTTTTGAAGTAAATAAGAAAGCATCAGACAAACTGAAAATTGTCCAACAGGACCCTCGTGGGGAAAAGGATCAAAGATTACAGAATAATTGGAACTTTAGAGCTTATGGATTTAATGACATATGTGTTAATACCTTGTTTATGAAAAGCAAAAGTTTTGTCAACTGAGGACTGATGTTATAGAATTATTCCTCATGACTCTGGAATAATGAATTCTCTGAGCCTGGGGTGTCCTTCAGCTCTGCAATCTACCTTCTCATTGGCTAACTATCCTTATAGAAGTTAGGATGAGCCCAAGGGACCCTGGGTCAGATAGCCATGGCAACAGGCTGCTCCAACTTTCTCTTCTTCTCTGCCCTCCTCTAGCTGAGAGGCCTGGTAGCATTTCCCAAGACTCCCTGGAGTGGCTGGAAGTGTTCCTGCCGAGGAGGCACTCCACAGTGTGGGCTCTGTGAGGCGGAGGTGGTGGTCCGTTGCAGTGAGTGTGGGGATCCTGGGGGATTCCCCTTACCTGGCTTGTTTATGAGTATTAAAGGGAAGGAGTTGAGGGTAAAGGCCTCTTGGGACTTTTACTGGGGATGAAGAGACCTGCAGGGAAACTACTGAGGGAAAGATTCAAGGTGAATTACCAGGACTCTAGAGTAGCTGTTTGGTGGTCAATAGTTTTTACAGAACACAGCTGAAATAGCTAGTTTTATGAGTGACTGGTTACTTGCCTAGCTGAGTTATAGAGGGACACGATGCTGTCTTAGAAACAGAGGAATTAAACCACAGTTTTGTTTGTTTGTTTGTTTGTTTTTTATAAAGGAGAGTAAACCTGAAACTAATTCTTTTTTTTTTTTAGAGAGTGGGGGGGAGAGAGAGAGAGAGAGAGAGAATTTTTTAATATTTATTTTTTAGTTGTCGGCAGACACAACATCTTTGTTTGTATGTGGTGCTGAGGATCGAACCCGGGCCGCACGCATGCCAGGCGAGCGCGCTACCGCGTGAGCCACATCCCCAGCCCTGAAACTAATTCTTTTAGTCTCTTTTGGATCTTCATTTAAGAGCCCAGTACTTCATCTAAAACCTTTTATCTCTCATGGCCACCTGCATTTTTTCATTTCTTATCGTAAACCTTTATAAGAAACATGGTGTTGACCAGTAGGTGAGAAGCAACTTGGTGCTCTGGAACTCTAAGAAATGACAATCTGTGCCCCCAGACCGCCTGGGTCCAGTGGGTGGCCATGGGAGGTAAGGAACTGTGGATTGCAAGCCTGCGGGCCTCTGACGGACCTGGGACTTTCTGCTTTGCAGCGTGAAGAACTAGGATGGCAGTCAACAAGGGCCCAACCTTGCTGGATGGAGACCTTCCTGTGAGTAACTTGGGCTCTTGCGGGGTGGGGAATGGACACCTGATGGGAGGAAGGAGCCAGGAGGGAGATTCGGGGGAGCTGGAGCAAGATATGTCTAAACTATAAACTAGGTCATTGACCATGTTTCAGTTATTCCTGCTCTCACTACCTTTTGCAGAGGGCTATGGGAGGCTCTGGAGGGGGAAAAAATGTCAATTAAAAACTAAGCCCTTGGCCTGGGGTTGTAGCTCAGCATTAGCACACTTGCCTGGCATGTGTTAGGCACTGGGTTCGATCCTCAGCACCACATACAAATAAATAAAGATATTGTGTGTCCATCTCCAACTTAAAAAAAATTAAAAAAAAACCAAAAACCTAAGCCCTTGGGGGGAAAAAGGGCACAAATCCTGGCTGGGGGTGGGGAAGAATAGAAAGGAAGGGAACTACCATATTCTAAACCCTGCTGCATAAGTCCCTGTTTTGTTCACCACCAGCCAGCTGAATGTATTCATGCAGAGCCACTAAAGTTTGTGACTCCAGCATCATTTATACTATGAATGGTTCATCTAGTTCACAGCTGTTGCGATTTTCACTGTGACTTGGAGTGATTTTGATCCTTTTAGGTGTGCCTGATACCTCTTGGCAAAACCTCTATTATTTGGGCACAGTTTAAATGGTTAGTGAAACTTAAAAATTATAAACCTATCTCGTCACCAATTAGGCTTCAATTAACCTCTGCACAAGGGTTCACATGCTAAGTTTTATACTGAAGCCCACAACACAGAGAGGCGTAAAATGGTCATATGCAGTAATATCTTAACAGTTTTCCTCCTTTCCCAGCATCTGCTTCTCCCTTTGGTTTTGTCTCAAATAACCCTTTAAGACTCTGTCCAAAATGTTAAAGAAAATACTTTTTTGTGTCTTATCCAAGTCTTTTTCTAGTTCCAGTTTACAACTCACCATCAGGATGAAAAGCTAAAATACTGTGGCCTGCTCTGTCCATTGTGTTCTTGATGGCCCTGCTAACTTAGCATTAGGTCCTTGCTGCTAGGACAGAAAGAACCCTGCCACAGCGGCACATTCGAAGCTATGCAGAGTTTGAGCATGAGTCACACCTGGGGTGTTTTTAATCTGGAGAATTCTTGTGATCATAAGACTAGGTAGAAGAATATAGTAAGGTCCTATGCACCCTTCACTAGCATGAATCCACAGCCAAACTACTTCATCCTCACCCCTATCAATTCACCTTACATTATTTTAAAGCAAATTCCAGATATGCCATTTCAAGTCTGACTTGGAATCCTGGCTCTGTCAATTACTAGCTGTGTGATCTTAGGTAAGTCATTCACATCTCTGAGTATGTCTCCCTGTCAGCAAAGTGATGGTGATAATGCTGACTCACAGAGTCACTGACAAAAAGGACAGTGCTAAGCTGTAGCATATCCAGAGAAGGAGGTCACCAGACCATGGTGTGGACCAAGTTAGGAACTGGAGCTATTTTATTTAGTACAGAGAAGTAACCTTCAAAGGGAGACATATTTGACTTCAGATGTGAGAACACCAATCCATGAACGATGAAATAGAATAGTTCAGGGTTGTTTCAGAATGAAGAGAGAATAGGATGGGGAGAGGGTGAAGATGGATTGCAGTTACAATTGCAAATGCAAGACTAGCAAAGAAATTCTGGAAAGGCTTCTTGCCACAGAGCCTCCTAGAGGCCAAGCTTCCCATTCTGGGCGCCCTGAAAACTTAGGCATTCTACAAGGTGCAGCTCTGTGATCCATTTTTTTGGCTAGGCACTGAGAACACAGAGTGCACAGTCTACTGGGAGAGAGAGTAACAAGTACCCAGGGAATCACAGCACAGTGACATCAATACAGAGACAGCCCAGGGAAGAACTCAGAGGCTTCTGATGTGAGGGAGGAGAGTTAGGAAGCTTCAGAGAAGACATGAAAGGCAGAAATAGATGGGAGGGAAGGAGAGCGTATTTAGCACTGGACCAGCTTCCACGAGCAGGGAGGCAGGACCTCAGAAAGACCTGGATGGAATAGGCCTAGATGAAGCCACCACTCAGAGGTGGACTAAAACTCTGGACAGGCACTTTGACAACACTTGCTCTCTACCAGTAAGTCTAGGAGGGGTGCTGCAATTCAGCTTGGCTCCTGGGAACAGATTGCCTCAGCAGCCCCCCAGAGATGGGTTATGGCCAGAAGGCTACCGCAGGCTGGCTCTTGTTTTCCCTGTGGGCTCCCTCAGGCTCCCAGGACCAAGGCATCCAAGACATTTTTGGCCTTGGTTCCTCCCAGGTTTCTGGGACTCAGAATAGTTTTGCCAATGGCTGCCCAACCCTGGAGTCACCTTCCCGGGAGGCTAGAAAGGAGATGGTTAACTTGTACACGTTTCTTCCCTGCCAGGAGCAGGAGAATGTGCTACAGCGCGTCATGCAGCTGCCTGTGGTGAGCGGCACCTGTGAGTGCTTCCAGAAGACATACACCAGCACCAAGGAAGCTCACCCCCTGGTGGCCTCCGTGTGCAATGCCTACGAGAAGGGCGTGCAGGGCGCCAGCAGCTTGGCCGCCTGGAGCATGGAGCCAGTGGTGCGCAGACTGTCCACCCAGTGTGAGTCCTCGTGGCATTTGGCCACTGCCCACCTATCCACTGACACTCACTACCACGTGTCAGCCTGTCTAATCATCTGGTAACTTGCCCATCTATCTGCCTGACTGCTCCCCATCTGCCTCACCCCAACTCCAGGTCTTCTCATCTACCAATAGAAAGATATAGATACAAGCCAGGCACAGTGGTGCACATCTGTAATCCCAGCAACTCAGGAGGCTGAGGCAAGAGGATCTTAAGTTTAAAGCCAACCTGGGCAACTTAGCAAGCGTCTGCCTCAAAATTTTAAAATAAATAAATAAATGGGGCTGAGGATGTAGCTCAGTGATAGGCTGTCCCTAGATTCAACCCCTAGTACTGAAAAAAAAAAAATACAGTTCTTTTTCCAGCTATACATGCCTCAACTACAGCCAAGCTGGCATCTTCCTAAGATGGCAATGATGGGCCAAAGAATTTTCAGGGAAAGGGATGGGCAGAGCTATGCCAGTTGTGGTGAAGGTGGGGCCTGGTGACAGACCAGACCCACCCTAGATCCAACTCCAGCAGCAGCAAGAACTGACAGAGTCTGGAACAGAGACAGGGATAGCAGACACTAGGGCTGACCTGGAGAGGGAAGTCCACCCACCCACCCACCCACCGCTGATGGTTCTGGCTGATAACAGGTGGGGACAGCAGAGAGCTACCCACCAGAGACCTAAAGGTGGAAAACAACTGTTGATGTGAGTCTTAATGGACTTGCCCCATGCAAATTTCTGCTCCATCTAAAAATATGATCTCTTAAGGCACGGCTTTTGATTGAGCAGAGAGAAATCCCAACAGTGCTGAGAAATCTAGCACCTTCCACTATACTAAGTAGAGAACTGTGGGTATCGGAGGATTCCACACAACAAGCAGGACAGTTGTAAAGATGACCCAGGCCCTGGGTTAGCCTCCCCTCCTGCAAACTCCTAAAATACATTCCCTGAGTCTCATTCTGTCCAATGAGAAGACAGCTAAGCTGGGCACACTGGTACATACCTGTAATTGCAATGACTCAGGAGGCTGCAGCAGGAGGATAGCAAATTCAAGCAAATTCAGGCCTATGCCCTTTCCTTCCAGTCAGAGCTGCCAATGAGCTGGCCTGCCTCACAACTCGATAAGACTATCTCAAAACAGAAAAATAACAAAAGGGTTGGGGTTGTAGCTCAGTGGCAGAGTGACTCTGAGTTAAATCCCCAATACCTAGCCAGGCATGGTGGTGCATGTCTGTAATCCCAGCAAATGGGGAGACTAAGGTAGAAGGATCATAAGTTCAAAACCAGCCTCAGCAATTTAGTGAGGCTCTAAACAACTTAATGAGGCCCTGTCTCTAAATAAAATATTCAAAGAGCTGGGGATGTGGTTCAGTAGTTAAGTGCCCCTGAGTTTGATCCCCAATACCAGAAAAAAAAATACCACCAGTAAAAGGAGGAGGAGAAAAGAGCCAAGTCATTTGGGCTGTCTGCTGCTTGAGAATTTTGCAAAATTAATTAATTAGTTGATTAATTAATAATACATTGGGATAAAGAATAAATGAAAGAGCATGTATGAATACCCTTGAAAACTGGTATCTAGAACTTATGTCCTTGACAGCCCCTGAGCAATAGTCTCTGAAATGTTAGCATCCTCTGGTATTTGCTCCACTCTCTGGGGGAATTCCTTTCTCTTCCCTGTGACCCTCTTCACACTGTCCACCATCTTGACACCTAGTGGTTAAAAGTAAGGCTCTTTGGGCAATCTGGAGCCTGCACCAGCTGTGACTGGGAGTTTTTCGCCTCTAGAGCTAAGCAGGCCTATGCCCGGCTCCACCAAGGCCAATGCCAAGGCCCCAGAGTTCTGCCCACCTGGCATCTCTGTTCTCCCTCTTCTTCATGCTCACCCAGAGCCTCCGAGCAGGAGAGGAAGGTGAAGAGGGGAGGGTAGTATTAGTTCCTTCCCTTGATCCACCCTGCGATGTAGGCACCACATTTTACAAATGAAGAAGCTGAGGCTCCAACAGGTGTGTCTTGCCTGGAGCCATGTAATACAGGAGCTAAGCTTTGAGTGCATGTCTGAGCAACCCTGAAAGTGGCCCTGGTCTCAAGGAGTCACAAGCTAAAGATGGCAAAGGGCCTTGGGTTCATGGGTGCCTGGGAGGCGGCAGAACTGGGGATGAGAGCTGGGGATCTGAGGGCTTTCTTTGGCACAGAAGCCACTGCTAGATTTCACAGTGGGGGGCAGGGCTCACCCCAACACGGCCCTTTCCTTCCAGTCATAGCTGCCAATGAGCTGGCCTGCCGAGGCCTGGACCATCTGGAGGAAAAGATCCCGGCCCTCCAGTACCCTCCTGAAAAGGTGAGCCCCTTCCTCTTCCCCAGTGATGCCTATACTGCTGTCACTGCCTCTCAGAAAGGAGAGCTGGGAGTCTGAGTATCCATGGCAAGCGGTCTGCAAGGCTGGTGGTGGCCCCCTGTACCTAAGGCAGCACAACAGGTTCTTCCTCTTTCTATGAAGCCAAATGGGAGAGGGGTCATGGCACAAATCCTGGGAAAACTCAAACAGGAGCTTGGTTGGGTCCCACAACTTCCTAATATCTGGCCCTGGGACTTGGGGCTCCATGGGTCTGCCTTGCACCACTTGGTGACTATAGTTACCTAAGATCATGGGTCACACTCATCAGGATCCCAAGATTGCAGCCCCATGTCCTAGAGATCCAGCTCTTTATGGGCCATGACATTAAAAAAAATCACTTGACCTGGCCACATGTTTATTGGCTGGTTGCGTTAGGCACTTTTGGGGAATAAGCTTCAATCTTTGGCTTCATCCATTTAATTGATCAACCACCTACCATCCCATAAACATTCACTGAGCCCTGCCCTATTCAGGGACCATGACATGATTCACAGAGCTCTCTCACTTTATCTGCTTGTCAGTCCTCTGGGATGAGACTTGTTACCCACATTGTACAGATAAGAAAACCAGTGACACTGCCCAGCCACACAGCCTAAGCAGAGATCACAGGAGGACAGGCCAGTGCTCTTTACTCTCATTTTCCACATAAAGGGCAAAAATGGATGACCCCTACTAGGGTCCCCTCTTGTCCTTGCAAGAGTTCTGTTTCTATTCTCCACACTTGAATAAATCCTACTCCTTTCACTCTTCCAAAAATAAATAAATAAAGGCATCAGTGTCTTTTCACAGAGGAGCTCCCAGGCTATTTAGGAGGAAGGTAAATTTTTTCAGTGAAGAACTTAGAAGAAGTCAACTATCTCTATAAACCAATATAAATGCAGATGGAACCAGCCTTCTGAGGGAGGGACAGAGGAGTCAGGACAGAATTTTGCCTTATTTGCACAAGGGTATCAGAATAGATGCCACCTGCAGGGAGCCTTTGGGGCTGACCTCAAAGGATGAGCAGGACCCTGACAGGCAGCATAGTGGTGTAAGGAAGACTGGAGGTCAAAGTGACTGGCACAGTTTAATCTGGGTGCCCACACATAGATGCCAGTCCCCTGGACTTTAAATGATGCCTTCCAGGGAGCTGGCCTCAGGGCCTGAGGCTCTGAGAGGGCAGTTCTCACAGGGGCTAGGAGGAGACCCATGTGTTTGACCCTCTCTCCACCTTTTCCCAGATCGCCTCTGAGCTGAAGGACACCATCTCCACCCGGCTTCGAAGTGCTAGAAATAGCATCAGTGTGCCCATCACAAGCACTTCGGACAAGGTCCTGGGGGCCACTCTGGCTGGCTATGAGCTTGCGAGGGGGATGGCCAAAGAGACTGTGGAGTATGCTGCTAACACCAGAGCTGGCCGACTGGCCTCTGGAGGGGCCGACTTGGCCTTGGGCAGCATTGAGAAGGTGGTAGAGTACCTCCTCCCTCCAGCCAAGGAAGAGTCAGGTATCTGCCATAAGGCCACCCATGTTCCCTGGGGAGCCATGTACTTGGGAAAGAGTGGGAGACCAGAGCTCATCCAGCCACTGCTCAAGAACAGGAAGGCCCAGAGGGAGTTTCAGAGTGATCCATAGTCATCGGTCTACTCTCCCCATCTGTAAAAAGGGAAAGTGAAATACCAGGGTCTCAGGAGGCTGAGGCAAGAGGATTGCAAGTTCAAGGCCAGCCTCAGTAAATTAATGAGACCCTGTCTCAATTTAAAAAGGGGGGGGGGGCTGGGAATGTGGCTCAGTAGAGCACCTCTAGGCTCAATGGCAAGACCACACACACAAAAAAAAAGTGAGTTTGTGTTAGAATTAGGGCAACTGCTTTTTGGTCCAAGACACAACCTAGCTTCCCCCAGCCCCTTTCTGGGGGCGTGGGGGAAGCTAGGTTGTGGCTCACATGGGTTAGCTCCTGAAGCTCCCACCCCACCTCTATGTGTATTTTATCTCAGATGGCTGGATTTTTCCCCCATTGGGAACTTTAGTAAGAAACTAAGGCCAAGATTGGAAATAAAACAACATTAAAGCATGAGGGTCAGCAAGAAGATGACCACTTTCGGCCATCATGAGAGTGGTACTTTTAAAAGTATTCTTAGGCCTGGATTGTTCATTAAGCACGTGTATGCTAGGAACCTGCTGTGCACCAGGTGGTTTGGCTCCATTGGGATACAGGAGTAGTGGTTCCCCTCTGTCCCCTGCATTAAGTGTCATTTACCAATGAGAGCTGAGGCTGATCCACATAGCTGGTCCAGCTATTGGAGTGAGTAGAAGCTCAGGTGCCCCCATTCATGGCATCCCCCAAATCTATACAATATGGACTCCCTTGGGGAATGACCGATTTTGTCTCCCAAAAGACAATGTCAAAAATGTTCCTATCAGCTTTATTCTTAGCCAAGAACTTGAAACTACAGAGAGGTCCATTCATACCAGAATGGGCAAATGGTGGTGAATTTACATAAGGGAATATTATACAAGGATGAAAAAAGGAAAGCACTTGTATACGCAGCAAGGATGGCTATCACAGCATTATGTGGAACTAAAGAAGCTATTCACGAAAAGGATGGCTATCACAGCATTATGTGGAACTAAAGAAGCTATTCACGAACAAATACACATTTATGTGAAGCTGAAAAATAGGTATGGAGCTGGGTGTGGTGGTACACACCTATAATCCCAGAGACTCAGGAGGTTCAGGCAGGAGGATTGAAAATTCAAAGCCAGCGTCAGCAACTGAGCAACTCAGTCAGACCCTGTTTCTAAATAAAATATTAAAAAGGGTGGGTGTGGCTCAGTAGAGCACCTCTAGGCTCAATGGCAAGACCACACACACAAAAAAAAAGTGAGTTTGTGTTAGAATTAGGGCAACTGCTTTTTGGTCCAAGACACAACCTAGCTTCCCCCAGCCCCTTTCTCATCTTTTTTCCCTTCTTTCTCCCAAATTTATACCCAGCCTCTGTTCCTGGACACCAGGGGGCCCAGAAGCCTCCCAAAGCCAAGCCAAGCCTTGTGAGCAGGGTGGGGACCCTGGCCAACACCCTCTCTCGACACACCATGCAGACCACAGCCTGGGCACTGAAGCAGGGCCACTCCCTGGCCATGTGGATCCCAGGCGTAGCACCCTTGGTGAGTGTCTGCCCTGAGCACTGCCTGAATCCTGCCTGGGAGCACTGAGGGCCCCCTGGTCCCTTCTGTCTTGGGAATGTTCTCCCTTCCAACTTGGGCTGGGACTTTAGGTCTAAGAACAAGGGGTTTTAAGAGGAGAGGAGAGCTAATTGTCCAAGCCATGAGTGAGAGAAAGGGCAGGATGTGGGAAGAGGACAGGCCCTTTTTCTGGAGTGGTCCTGCCCCACCACCCACATCTGTCTCCCTCTGAGTCCCCCTACTTCATCCCCTCATGGGTGTCTTGCTGTGAGGCCTCCCACCTGCAAGGGAGCAGATTCCATCTGCTATCCAGGTAGTAGGAAGTGTCATCCTTATAGCACAAAACCCTTCTGTGAGGGAGGCAGTCCAACTGGCCCTGGTCTCTGACTGTCCCCTGGCTTCTGATTTTCCTTCTAGAGGCTTCTAATTCTACTCCCACTGTATCCAAGGCAAATCTAGCTTCCCCCAGCTTTTTGGTCCAAGACACAACCTAGCTTCCCCCAGCCCCTTTCTGGGGGCGTGGGGGAAGCTAGGTTGTGGCTCACATGGGTTAGCTCCTGAAGCTCCCACCCCACCTCTATGTGTATTTTATCTCAGATGGCTGGATTTTTCCCCCATTGGGAACTTTAGTAAGAAACTAAGGCCAAGATTGGAAATAAAACAACATTAAAGCATGAGGGTCAGCAAGAAGATGACCACTTTCGGCCATCATGAGAGTGGTACTTTTAAAAGTATTCTTAGGCCTGGATTGTTCATTAAGCACGTGTATGCTAGGAACCTGCTGTGCACCAGGTGGTTTGGCTCCATTGGGATACAGGAGTAGTGGTTCCCCTCTGTCCCCTGCATTAAGTGTCATTTACCAATGAGAGCTGAGGCTGATCCACATAGCTGGTCCAGCTATTGGAGTGAGTAGAAGCTCAGGTGCCCCCATTCATGGCATCCCCCAAATCTATACAATATGGACTCCCTTGGGGAATGACCGATTTTGTCTCCCAAAAGACAATGTCAAAAATGTTCCTATCAGCTTTATTCTTAGCCAAGAACTTGAAACTACAGAGAGGTCCATTCATACCAGAATGGGCAAATGGTGGTGAATTTACATAAGGGAATATTATACAAGGATGAAAAAAGGAAAGCACTTGTATACGCAGCAAGGATGGCTATCACAGCATTATGTGGAACTAAAGAAGCTATTCACGAAAAGGATGGCTATCACAGCATTATGTGGAACTAAAGAAGCTATTCACGAACAAATACACATTTATGTGAAGCTGAAAAATAGGTATGGAGCTGGGTGTGGTGGTACACACCTATAATCCCAGAGACTCAGGAGGTTCAGGCAGGAGGATTGAAAATTCAAAGCCAGCGTCAGCAACTGAGCAACTCAGTCAGACCCTGTTTCTAAATAAAATATTAAAAAGGGTGGGTGTGGCTCAGTGGTTAAGTACCCCTGGGTTTACTCCCTGTACCCCCTCCCAAAAGGCATGGAAGTCAGAGGGGCAGCTCAATGATATAGCATGAGCTTGCCATGGTGAGGCCCTGGATTCAATCCCAGCACCAAAAAGAAAAAAAAAAATCGCTGAAACAAATGCATAGTGATAGATATCAGAATAGTGCTCACTCTTAAAGGACTTGGTAGACTAAGTCTGGGCCCTGGGTGATCCTCTGAGGTGTTGAAAATGGTCTCTATCAATCTATGGTAGTTACACAGATGTGTACTTACAACAGTTTAAGAAATGTATGCTAAAGATGTGTGCTCTTCAATGGTATAAGTTACCCTCAATAAAAAGTGCTGAGAAATGTCTGCTGGGACCAAGTGGCTTTGGGGGGAGGGACTCTGGCTGTTGGGGCTCCCCTTGGCCTTAAGCAGGGCTGCTAGGCCAGCCATCTGCTACCATCTCTCCTTCAGAGTAGCCTGGCCCAGTGGGGTGCATCGATGGCCACGCAGGTGGTGTCCCGGAGGCAGAGTGAAGTACGAGTGCCCTGGCTGCACAACCTCCCTGCTGCTCAGGATGAGGACCACAATGACCAGACAGACACAGAGGGTGAGGAGACAGAGGAGGAGGAAGAATCAGAGGCTGAGGAGAACAAGCTCAGTGAGGTGAGCAGGAACCTGAAGACCCCACAACCCACATGGGAGTGAACAGCAGAGACACAGGGTGAAGAAAAGGTCTCTGTCCCCATCCCAGGGACAGGGTACATGGGTGCAGGACTCTCCCCCACCCTTAAATGCACAAGTTTTTCCATGTCACTCAGTTGACTCTCACAAAAACCCCCTAAGAGAGGCAGGGTAGAGATTATGCTCTCATTTTGCAGATGAAGAAACTGGGGAGCTGGGTGTAGTGGTGCACGCCTGTAATCCCAGTGACTTGGGAGGCTGAGACAAGAGGATTGCAAAGTTCAAGGCCTTGAACCTAGCGAGACCCTGTCTCAAAATAAAGTAAAATAAAATAAAAGGGCTTAGGATGTAGCTCAGGGGTATAGCGTCCCTGGGTTCAATACCCAGTACTTCAAAAAAAGAAACAAAAGAAAAGAAAAGAGAAACTGGAGGGTGATTTGCCCAAGGCTACACAGCTAACGGCAGAGCCAGGCTTAAACATTCTTTGGTTTGGTGTCCACATTCTTCCCCTCTAGTTCTGGGACTGGTGGGAGGGGAAAGGTCAGGAGAGCCACTGTAGGAGGTGCTGACCCTGCTCTGGTCCTCAGGAAGCAGCCCTGCCCAGCTCCAGAGGCCTCCTGGGCAGTGTGGCACACACCCTGCAGAAGACTCTCCAGGGCACCATCTCAGCTGTAACTTGGGCACCTATGGCTGTGCTGGGCACAGCAGGGAGGATACTGCACCTCACACCAGCCCCTGCTGTCTCCTCCACCAAGGGGAGGGCCATGTCCTTATCAGATGCCTTGAAGGGTGTGACTGACAACGTGGTGGACACAGTGGTGCACTATGTGCCGGTGAGTCCCATCCAGGGCTAACCTGTCTCCCAGGGAGGTCTGGAGAGGACAGATAAAGGAGGGTTGATTGACATGCTGCAGTCTCCCACCTTTCCCCCATCCCTGGAGAACTGCTCCAATTCTCATTGCCCCAGAAACATTGTGACATACTGAGGCCTTTCCCAAACCCAAGAATATAGAGGCCTAGGGCCCTGACCAGAGGGCTCTCCCTGACATGCCCGCTTCTCTCACCAGTGGAGGACTTACACTATCAGTCTAGGGATTCCCAGTGGCTCAGCCCTCACCCCTTAGCTACCAACTGAAGGACCTGACAGAGGCTTCCCTGCTGGGAGGCTTCCAGGACACCCTGAGGGGTGGGCCATGAATTCCAAAGAAGGCAGCTAGCCCAGTCCCAATTCTATCACCTATCCCAACAGGAAAAACCCAAAAGACACCAATGCCATCCCTTTGGGAGCCTCTAGGCCCCTTCCCAAAGTAAGTTACAGATTGAGCAGGTGCAAGGAGGGCTGGGCAGGGCAGGACAGGAGGTATATGCTCTTCAAGCTGGCCAAGGGCTGGGTTACTCAGTCACTCCCACAAAGAGGCATTCAGTGGGGGTTGGCAGGCAGCTTGTCCTCCTTGGGCTCCAAACATGCCCAGGCAGGTACCCTGATCCTGGCTGGGTCAATGTGTGGGTTGCATTTAGCCTATAATCCAAGGGAGGGTTTCTAAAGACACTGACTTCTTCTTGAAAGTCCCCCTTAGAAAAGCCCAAGGGGTCTGGAAACATTGGAGACATGGCTTGCCTTGCCTGAGGAGTCTGGCTGATGGAGATCAGAGTTGTCAGAACCTCGCGAGTCACCCTAGTGACCCCCATCCTGCTGTCTCACATTCCAGCCTGTGGCCACTCCTGGGGGAATGAAGGCGAGGACCCCAGAAGGGGTGGTGGACCCAAGGCGTAGCGACGAGGGCCAAGTAGGGAATCTAACGTGGCTGCCGGGTTCTCAGCTCCCCAGGCTGTCTCTGATGGAACCTGAGAGCGAATTCCGAGACATCGACAATCCCCCAGCTGAGACAGAGCATCGGGAGGCGGAGCGCAAGGGCTCTGGCGCGCCGCCTACTAGCCCGGAGCCGGCCGCGCCGCGCTTGGCGCAGCACCGCGGCAGCCTTCGTAGCTCGCGGGGCCCAGGCCTGGAGGACAAGATCGAGACGACCTCCGTACCGCGCTGCGGCTTCCTGGCCATGCCCCGCGAGAAGCCGAAGCGCAGGGTCAGCGACAGCTTCTTCCGGCCCAGCGTCATGGAGCCCATCCTGGGCCGCACGCAGTACAGCCAGCTACGCAAGAAGAGCTGAGCCCCGGACGCCCGCGCCCCGCCCTGCCCCAAACGGCTGCGCCACCCCCATGGGCTTGGGCGGGTTTCTCTAACAAATCCTCAGAACCTACACTTTCAAGCGAGCATTGACTCCTTCAGAGGAGTCCTCCTGGGAGCCCGAACCTCACCACAACCGTGCTGCCAAGGCACACATCATTTTAAAAGCATCCTTTTGGGGCTTGACCATCAGAGCAGATTTTTAAGGGGCACTAGAGCAACAGCATGCTCTGATTTTCTTTTCATTCATTCTTTTTGTTTTAATTATAAAACTAATTGCTTAACTTGATATCTCACATTTTTAACGGAACTTGTAGCCAAATGACATTTGACTGTTTCCAAAATTCAGATCCCTCCTCTGTGGACAAATATTTTGCTTCCAAATGAGTAAAAATGTCACCACCCTGATGTGGTGTTCTTGACAGGAGTTCTTGACACATTTTTAGCCTTCAGCTCAGAGATCCTCTGATTATCTAGGCTCTCAGCAAACTACTTTGAAGGGAATAATAATCAAGTACAAAAGCTCTGTGTGTTTATTTAAAATATTGGCATCACTTTTTGAGGACACAGACCAAGTGCCTGGTCTGTCCTCTGTAGTGCCACCTTCTTGCTCACAGCCACATTTCCATTTGCATCATTACTTCCTTCCACTTGCATAGTCACTTTTAAATGCTGGGGGACTACAATGTTAACGTTCCACCCCACGTAGTCTATATCATATAGACCGTATATATGGACTCTATAGCCACTGTTCTTTCCAGATCCTGTTTTGGGAAATGTTAATACTTGGTAAATCTAGGAAATGCATAAGTATAATTTAAAAATTTAAACATTGCAAAATGCTGTGTGTTTTCCTCTGTGAATCTCCCAGTTCTGTCATGTATTCTTCCAGTTCTATGCTGTGCACCGCAAGAGCATGTGCACATACCCCACATATATGTGCACATGTGGGATAGTATGCTCAGGTGCTTTTCTCTTTTCTCACTGAACATACATTTTGGAGATCTATTTATAGATATAAATAGATCATATACCCTGTTTGCTTTTTTTAATGGTAAGTACTTTATAACATGATTGTGCTACATTTGGTTTAACCAGCTCCCTAATGACAGACTTTTGGGTTGTTTTCAATCTTTTTGAAATATCAGTAGTGTAATTGCAATAGCAATCAGTGCTCTAATAAATATCCTTATCAAAAATGTCTCATGTAGGCCTGGGGATGTAGCTCAGTGGTAGAATGAGTGCTTACCATGCTTGGGACCCTGTGTTTGATTTCCAGCATCACCCAAATAGTGTTCTATACATGTGTGGATATATCTATAGCATAAATTATATGGGTATGTGAAATTTAAATATTGATAGATAATGTCAAGTAGTCTTCCAAACAAAACCCTATTTTCCTAGTTATTTTAATCTGCAGCTACAGAAATATACACAGATAATTTTGTCTGTCATTCCTTTTAGACATCCATAGACGTCAATCCCCTATAAATCCTCTTCCACTCATAAGAACCCTCTTGAACCCTTTTCTGTTGCATACCTGAGAGCCCTGGGGCCTTGGCAGGTCTTTGGTATAATGAGTCACAGGCTTCCATCCATAGTTTTGGAGTCTTAGGATGCCAAGAATGGGGACAAGGGAGTGGTTGGTGGACATATACATGTGGACACGACCGACCATCCCCCCATACATCGCACAAGCAGCAGCAATTCCCTGGGGGGCAGGGAGGTGTGGATCTGACAAGAGGGACCCTTCAAAGCTGATATGACAGGGCTGCAAAGGCAGAGTCCAGCCTAACTCTGGCAAGGCTCCAAGGGCATCTGCTGCAAAAGAGCCATCAGGCCTGGAAGTACAGAGAGAAGAGCCAACCATCCAGCCCCTCACTAATTCATGCTGCTTTTCTCTTGGGGTTCTGGAAACACACTCGAAGCTATCCATTTCTCCATATTTCCATGATCCTTCTTGCTAGGCCATATTCCCAAAGGCAGAAAAGTCACCCTCTCAGTAACCCATGAGAGCTGGGGCCTGGGCAGGGCTGCAGTTGTTAACATGCCTGCTGTCCAGGTTCAGATCCCTCACCCAGCCCTGGACCTTAGCTGGGATGTTAGGGGCCAGTATATAGAATAGGACAGCACAGGAAATAGTATATGATATAAAAGTCTCTTTTTTTGTGCCCTGATCCTGGCCAGAAACAAGAACAAAATACCTCCTAAGTACCTCCTCAAACTGCAGAAATTTGCTTCTTTGGATCTAAACCTGATGAGGGCCTTTTCTTTGTTCTGGGAGGCATCGCCGTGGTGATAAGCCTTCTTGGTCAAGTGGATGTGAAGTCACATCACACTCAGTATCTTTGTTAACTCAGGACTCAGGAAAGACCTCCACTTCACCCTGGGATGCTCAGGGTCCCTCTCCAGAGGAATACTCCATGCCCTGTATTTCAACTTAAAAACTGCACCTCCAATTCACCACACTCCTACTCATAACCTGTTGAGCAGAACTTAGTCACATGACCCCACCTAGTGGAAAAGGGAAGCTGGGAAATATAGTTTTCATTTGGAGTAGATATGGAGCTAGTTAAAAATCAGGAGTCCTAAAAGGAGGATTAGAGGACAACTTGAAATCTACCACAACAGTCTCCTTTCAATAGACATTTGAATTGTTTCTATATTTTTAGCTATTACATACCTTGTGGCAATAACTATTATTTTAAGAGTTTCTTAGGGAATAGGCTAGGAGAGGAATTCAAGTACGTGCATCATCAACAATTGATAAATTGTCCTCCAGGGTGATGTTTTGACTTACATTCTCACCTTCAATGTCTTCACCCAAACTTGATATTGTCTATTTTATCTTTTTTAAATCTGATGAATGTAAAATCTCAACGTGGATTTAATTCCCTGATGAGCAATGATATGGAACTTTGCATTATATTTCTTGAATATTCATATTTCCTCTCTGAACAATGTCTGTCAAAACTTTTGAGCATCTTTCTATTGGTAACTTTTCTTATTCTAATTAATTCTTAGAAGTTCTTTTATTTCCTGAACTCTAATCCTTTATCAACTATGTATGTATCTTCTTCCAGCTGTGATTATCTTTTCATGGTTTCTTTCAATGAGCAGAAATTCTTAATTTTAACCTAGTTAAATTATCATTACATTTTTCTTTTTACTTTGCAATTTTAAGCTCTGTTAAAAAAGCTATTCTATGACATGAAGTCATCATAATATTCCTTTGTATTATCTTTTAATACTTTCAAGTTTTGCTTTTTACATTTAATTACTTTTTTGTTATGATTTAAGTAGAGATCCATTTTTTTACATCCATGTGGAGAACTGATTGTCCTTTACTCTTCCTTCTTGCTTTGAAGTTTTAGTTTCTCCCTAACTTAATACTGTAGGAAATTTAAGAGTGCTCTTAGAAGTTAGCTGGAAGCTTCTGATCTATTGATGGCTAATGCCTATATAATATATCTTTTTTTCCCCAGCACTAAGGATTGAACCCAGGTGCACTCTACCACTGAGCTACATTCCCTGCTCTTTCAATTATTATTGCTTTTTAATGGGATCTAGCTAAGTTGCCCAGGCTGGCCTCAAACTTGTGATCCTCCTGCCTCAGCCTTATGAACAGCTAGAATTATAGGCATGTACCACTGCTCTCAGCCTAAATAATGTTTTCTTGCATCTAGTTGGAGACCACAGATTCTGACTGATATATTGCATAGTCCAGCTTTCTACTAATCAGCACTGAACCTTCTGTCATAAATCTAGCTTCCAAACATGGATTCATCTGTTTCTGTAGCATTAACACATTATCTGAATTACAATAGTTTCAAATACATTCTTATCTGCTTTAGCAACTCCCCCCCACGCTGCCCACCTGCAGTTTTGCTATTTCTGATGCTTTGCTTTTCCATGTAAATAATAAAATCAGCTTACCAAACTCAATACAAAAGGAATTTCTATAGACTCAACTTGTTTCAATTTCTTATCATTATAATTTGCTCTTTTAATGCCCATATTATTACTTGTAGGAACCCCTTTTAGTTGGGGACTTTGTCCTTTCAGGAACATATTACACATTTTAAAAGCACCTGAATTTTCTGATCCACACCCCCAAATATTCTAGTTCTTGACCTAGTAAGTGGAACCAATTATTTTTTATAGGGAATAGAGATAAAACTCCAAATTTGGACACTGGGGTATGCATACCATATTTTTCCATATGGGTATTGGTGATAGACATAAAAGAATTACATATTCATGGCTAAGGGTTAGGAAAAGTGTACTACTTTCTAAAGTCATGAATTCATATTGATAGGTCCAGCAATCTCTAGCACTACAAAATTCTCTAAAAATTTTATTGTAATGTAAATGTTTTAATTTTATTTTCTCAACTACTTAATTACTATAATTGCAATGATAATTATAATTAAACTGCTCTGGAATGTGATTTTCATCCGTTATTAACACCTTTTGTAACATTTATGTGCATAAAAATTCAAGTTTGGTGCTTGGTTTCATTAAGTTCCAAGTCTTAAACAGTCCTTTTGGTCCTCATGGTGGCAGGCTGCTCTGTACCATTCCTGTTCAGGCCCCCAACTTATGTAGAATATTTGGGACCATGGTGGAACTCTACAGCATGTCAAAGAACAGTGAGATTGCATCTACTTTTCCAAATTGCTTGAATTTTTCGTTTCTCTTTAATTGAATTATTCAATAGAAAATGCCACAGCTGAGCAGATGCAAGCTTGAGAACCCTAGTACTAGTTTTTTTTTTTTTTTTTTTTTTTTTTTTTTT
>NW_026000196.1:5280348-5305565 GCF_001458135.2 Marmota marmota marmota
TTTTTTTTTTTTTTTTTTTTTTTTTTTTTAGTTTTTGGTGGACACAACATCTTTATTTTTATTTTTATGTGGTGCTGCCAGCCCCTAGTACTAGGGGGAGCAGCACTTTCCCTGCTGTGGGCAACAGGCTTGGAATTCTGCATACAAGGAGCCAGGTCCTCAGAAGCCTCCAACCCTGAGCTCAATATATCCTTGGCCCTAGTCGCTGCCCTTCTACATCCAGCAACAGGTTACCTCTTATGACAGCCACACCTTCCACAGCAACCCGCGTTACACACCCCAAGAATCTCTTATCTGGCATTGGTCATGGAAAGATGACTTTCCCAGAGCACACAGCACCTTGCACCAGGACACAGAGCCTTCTGTCCTGGACCAGGTGTCTGTGACCCAGAAGAAGCCTCAGGAAACCCCAGAAAAGTAGGGGGTCTCTAAGGTGCCCCACCATCGACCATCCGCTGGGGCTCCCTTGTGTTCCAGGTGCAAGGGTGAGGGAGGTCTAGAGGCCAAGACCTCTGGTGGTGGTGACCCTTGTAAGAGTCCTCTTCCCCCTTCCCCTGCCAGAGGCCAGGAGACCAGCCAAGGCTGCTGGGAGTGGATCCGGGCCCTTTTGTGCAAGACTCTCTGAGGCTTCTTGAGTCTGCAACCTTTGGGACCCAGGAGCACGATGATTTCCCCTGCAACCATGTTCGGAGCAGTGATTTGGAAGGGATCATCTAGAAATAAAGCTTGTGTTTGCTAGTTCACCATGGAGGTTTCAGAGCTCTTGCACATTTTTCTTCTGCTTTCTCAATAAAATTGTCCCAAAATGCGAAAAAAAAAAAAAAAAAAAAAAAGAAAAGAAAAGAAAATGCCACAGCTTCTGCAACTTCTAAGAGATACATATTTGGTACCCAAATAACAGTCCTTCATGATATGCCGATCAGGTGGCCAGGCTCTCCTATTTGAAATTTTTAACATGTGGTTGTGGACATTTTGATGACTTCCCAATATCCACGTGGTCTCATGGATACTTTGAGCCCATTTCAGCAACGCCATCCCCTTGCCAGTGATTAGCTCAGGGGTGAATAGGTTCAAGCCAGGTGGCATACAAGATGTGAAAGAAAACCTTTCATAGGAAAGGATCCTTTGATCAAAAAAGCAGGACACAATGCTCATTTTTTCCTCTGGATGATTTGTGTCTGAAGGTGATGACAGAAAGAAGAGTTGAAGGACCCAGGTTTAGCCAGGCATATTGGCACATGCTTATCATCCCAGCAACATGGGATGCTGAGGCAGGAGGATCGAAAGAAAATTCATGGCCAGCCTCAGCAACATAGTGAAACCCTGTTTCAAAATTAAAAATAAATAAATAAATAAAAAGGATTAGGGATGTAGCTCAGTGGTAAAGCACCCTTGGGTTCAATCTCTAGGGAAGGAGAGAGAGAGAGAGAGAGAGAGAGAGAGAGAGAGAGAGAGAGAGAGGAAAGAAAGGGCCAGGTCCTGGCAATGTTGCCCCTGACTCAACCTGCATGGGAGCCCTCCTCCCTCCTCTTAGCTAACTGTGAGACAACAGATGGTTATTGTTCAAGTCATTTTAACTTGTGGCTTCTGTTACTTGAGGTTGAAGTTTTCCTATTATAGTTCTACCTGAAGAGAGCTGACAATTTCTACACCCTTTAATTATGCTATCTATAAGGCAATATTTTGTATAATAATAAATTAAATTTGATTACTACATTAGAGTTCAATTTCTCTATTGATATTTTAAGTGACAAACATGTTTCCAGTGCTCGGGATGGAATCCAGGGTCTGCTGCCTGCTAGACAAGTGCTCTACCACTGGGCTACACCCCGAGTCCTCCTTTCAGATTCTAATCGAAATTCAATGTGTGGTGCTCCCAATACAAACAATCCCTTGGAGATCAGAGGGATCTTTTGGCTATTTGAAGACATCATCTCCTTAAGGCTGCACGTGTGGACACCCTTTATGACTTCTCCTGGTGTCAAGTTTCCCTTGACAAGAGCCTAAGATGCAATTCAAATTCAAGTGCTAAAATGGGAGAAAACAGTATTTTTTAAATGTAGGAGATGGAAGTTTCTGTGACCCCCTCCACACCCAGAAGAATGGCTTGGGAGCAGGAAACAGAGATGGGTGAAGAAGGGACCCTGAACCGAGTAGAATATTGTCTGGTGTCCAGTTTGGAGGCTTGACTTCTAGGAGACAAGGGGAGGACCTCGGAGGCTGCTACTTTCTTCTCCGGACCCGCCCCTCGGGCAGCGGCCCGCCCCCTTCCCGCGGCTCGGTCCCGCCCCGCCTGTCTGCGGCCGACTCGGCTGCGCCTCGGGCTCCCGCCTCCGCCCCCAGAGCCCGGGCGGGCGGAGTTGCGGGTGAGAGGAGGGATGTTTTGGGGGGCGGGGGTCCCGATGACGGCATCTGAACGCGCCGCGCCGGGGCGTGGACCCTGACTGCGCTGCCCCGACTGCCCTGGCACCCAAGCAGGTGGGTGTTGGCCCCCGCGGGGCTGGAAGGCGAGGACAGGGTGACGGGGGAGGCGCGCTCGCTCCCCCCTGCGCAGGCCTGGGTGGGTGGCACTGGGACCCGCGCGGTTGGACAGTCCCCAGCCGGCTCCTGGAAGCCCTTCCCTGGGTGGGCCGGCATCCTCCTTCCCTAAGTATAGGGGCCGGGACTGGCATCTCGGGCCTGGCCAGGGGGAGCGATCGCTGAGGCTGCGAGGGCCCGGGCCCCATTTTAATAACTTCTTCAAACTTTGCGGGAGCGGCAGCCCGGTGCTTGCAGACTCCGGAGCGGGTGGAGTTGTCGGGGCTTCTTAGGGAGCATTGTACAACTAGCAGGGATCCTGAGAAGCCCGGACCACCCCGGGCTCGAAAAACCCACGGAATAGGGGGAGGGCGCGGGGGACCCCAGAGTATTGCGAGGCTGATTTACCACCGGGGTGCTGAGGGCTGGTCACCCAATGATTGAATGAAGGAATGGTTGGGTTACACGTGCAGCCAGAGTCTAAATAGTAATTAACCAAGTGTTCTGCTCAGGGCTGGGGGATTGAAAAATGCAATAAGAGAAGGGAGAATGGGCATAGTTCCTTGGATGGGGATTAATCACTGTTTATTGGGCAGAACTGGACCTTGTGTTGGTTGCTGGTGATACAGCTCAAAGTGGACAAATAGGTGTCCTGCCTTCCAGCTCCTAGTCTGGACAGTGGAGGAGATACACCGGTAATCTGGCAATTGCAACGTGTGGTCAGTGGCCGGTGGGGGCAGCACAAGGGACGATGTGTGTATTTATGAGGGCACAGAACAGATGAGTTTCCCTGACCTCTGAAGAAGGAGGGCTTAGCCAAAACCTGGAGAAATGAGATTTGATAATACTGAGTGGTTTTGAGGTTGGGGTCAGGGAGCTGAGTAGTTAAAGTAGGCAGTACCTGTTTTAAGGCTTACCTTTGATTTATTGTTTTCCTGTTAAGGTTGAATCCCAAGAGCAGTGGGAAGCCTTTTCTGGGGGGTCACATTTAAGCAGGTGAGTGACACGATTGACTGCCTTTGCATTTGAGAAGGTGCCCCCTCCTGCTGCCATGTTGGAGGGAACAGGGAAACAGAAGGAAGAGGGAAGGCTGGTCAAAGTCTGCCCATGAAGACATTAGTGGCAAGACCTGGGCTTTGGCAAAAGGGTGGGAAGCAGCAGATGAACTCAAGAGCTATGTAAAAGATGAAATTGGCAGGATTTGGTGGTAGGAGCTTGGTCTTGAAAGATCTGTTGGCTTTTTAGAAGAAGGTGGGGGTTGATGATGTGACAAAGACAGAGACCATGGGAACCCAGGGGGTGTTAGGAGGAGGACTTCCTTGGTGCAGTATGGTGCTCTGAATATGCTAGCAAGTGTGTATTCACACATGTACGTTGTTCTGTAATAAAAGCACAGAAGGATGCAGCTGGAACACAGAAGCCCCTGGGTATCAAGTGGAGTATCCAGGCCTTGTTTTGCCAGTAATGGGAGCCATGAGATGTTACTGTGTGACTATATAATGGTTCTTGCAGTATTTGGGCATCAGGTTGGGCACAGAGGATGTTCTGAATTTTGACTACCACCCCACCTACACACCATCCCTCCGAGGTCAGGAACTGCCAATCTGGCCCCAGATCACCTGCAGTGTGAGTCTGGCTCCTAGAGCACAGACACGAATGGCAAGGGCTTTTTATTCTCTCCACAGGTCTTGGAGCAGCTCTCTATCAACATGGGACTGGAGGCCCCAAGGCTTCCAGGGGCTGAGGAGGCCCCTGTGAGGGTGGCCCTGAGAGTTCGTCCACTGCTACCCAAGGAACTGTTACATGGGCATCAGAGCTGCCTGCAGGTGGAGCCAGGGCATGGTCGAGTCACCCTGGGGCGTGATCGCCACTTTGGCTTCCACGTGGTGCTAGCAGAAGATGCTGGGCAAGAGGCTGTGTATCAAGCCTGTGTGCAGCCCCTCCTTGAGGCTTTCTTTGAGGGCTTCAATGCCACCGTCTTTGCCTATGGTCAGACAGGCTCTGGGAAGACCTATACTATGGGAGAGGCCAGTGTGGGTGAGTGACTATACTGATGACCCTATGCCCAATTTGAAGGGCATCCATGGCTGCCCCTGCTTTCCCTGTTGGAGGTGGAGATACTGGGGGAAGGGAATACAGATTTCCTTGACAGAGATCTGAAGCCCAAGGTGGGACTAGCCACATCAGTGGGCTGGATAGGAAGGAAGGGTTTTTGGAGGCAAGTAGATTTCATAGGATAAAGTGAAATGTGGCCGTGCAGCCTGGCTCTGGGGACCTTAGCAGAGGCAGGGCATGGGAAGTTAGCATGTCTCTGGAGGTTGTCAGGATGGCTGCTGAGGGTCAGGAATCTGCAATCAGTCCTGCAAGAGAAATGCTTTGGTTGCTGCAGAGAGATTGCAGGCTGGTTCAGTGAGGCTTGGAGCAGTTTTGAGAAAGTCCCTATGAGCCAGTTGAAGGAACTATTCTCTTTTGAGTAACATAGACCATTTTCTCTTAGGTTACTGTCTTAGTGCCTTTGGGCTGCTATAAAAGAATATCACAGACTGGGTGGCTTATAAACAGAATTTTATTTCTCACAGTTGTGGTGGCTGGGAAGTCTCAAAATCAAAGTTCTGACAGAACTGAGGGGAAGTTTCTTCATAAACAGCTTCCTTCTCTCAAACTTTGCATGGTAAAAGAGAGAAGGGGTCTCTCTCCAGTCTCTTTCATTAAGGGCACTGAATCCATTGACGAGGGCTGTGTTCCATGACCTAGTCACCTCACAAAGGCACCTTTCCCTAAGACTAAGACAATTAGGGTAAGGATGTCAACACAAGAATTTCTGGGGGGACAAACATTCAGAATATAGCTGTTAACAAGAGCATACTTGTTTGCTCAGGAAAATGCAGAAATACATATGCATAAATTAACTTACTTGATAATTGATTTCAAAAATCATTCACCCTGTGAGCATGCCAATACTCTGAGAAAATTATTATACTTTTACTTTTTAAAAAAATGATTATTTTATGCCCATTCTTTGGTATTTTGTTCCATTTCTTACTAATATATCATAGGACCAGAAGTGTAGCTCAGTGATAATGTATGTACTTAGTGTGCTCAAGGTCATGGTTTATTCCTAGTACTGTGTAAAACAACCAATCAAAACTAAATCTATGTCCATGTCTATATGGATACCTATATATCATGAATATTTCTCTGTATCATTAAATATTTTTATTTTTCAGTTCTGGAGACTGACTCATACTAACAAGTGCTCTAGTCAGGAGTTACATCCCCAGTCCTTTTTGTTTTTTATTTTGAGACTTGGTCTTGTTAAATTGCTGAAGCTGGCCTCAAACTTGCAATCCTCCTGCCTCAGCCTCCTGAGTCACTGAGATTACAAATGCGTGTCACTGCACCTGGCTTTTTTAAAAATGGCTGCCTGGTATTCCTTTATGAATTTAATATATTTAACCAGATGTCCTATTGAACCCTAGGATGAACACTCCAATTACTTCCTGGGGATAAATTTAGGAGTTCCTTTAATTAACTGAGCATGGACTATGGTAATGAATTCCCTGTCCTGGAATTAATCAAGACAAGGGTATCTGATTATCAGGGACATAGTGAAGGGGAAGCTTACATAATAAAAGAGGTTGTCTAAACCATGAAAGGTTGCTTCCAACTTTTGAATTCTGTAATTCTTCCTGACCACCCTGGAACATGGCCTGCCTTAGGCTGCCCCTCCCATTCTGATCTCTACCACTGTTTTCTCCATGCTGGAGTCCTAACCTCCAGTTGCTGGCAGGGACCTAGGGACCTTGGGCCATGTCAGCTGAAGGCATGGTGGTAGGAGGTCCTGTGGTGTCTCCCCAGCCTCCCTGCATGAGGATGAACAGGGTATCATCCCAAGGGCCATGGCCGAGGCCTTCAAGCTTATTGATGAGAACGACCTGCTGGACTGTCTGGTCCACGTGTCCTACCTGGAAGTGTATAAGGAGGAGTTCCGAGACCTGCTCGAGGTGGGCACTGCCAGCCGTGACATCCAGCTTCGGGAAGATGATCGGGGGAATGTTGGTGAGGAACCTTGGGGTCCTCCACTGACTGGGAGTGGGGCTTATGGCATGGCTGTTCTGAGGGCATCGCTCACCTGCCTGGGAGGGGCACCCTCTTAAGGGACTCCCAAGCCCTAGATGGTTTTGCTTCAGTTTCCCCTGTCTCCAGAGGGGGTCAGATGTGAGAGGCATTAATATAGGCATGGGGGAAGCTGGAGTCCCCCCAAACCCAGAACAGGATGGGCAGGAGCCCTGGACATGGGGGTGGGGGCCTGGGTCAAGAAAATCAGGCTCTGCTTGCCTTCTTGGATGGTCAGTCCTAGGCTGCTTCTGCACCAGGCTTACAGTCTTCTGTGCCTACAGTGCTGTGTGGGGTGAAGGAAGTGGACGTGGAGGGCCTGGACGAGGTGCTGAGCCTCCTGGAGATGGGCAACGCAGCGCGCCATACAGGGGCCACGCACCTCAACCGCCTTTCCAGCCGCTCACACACTGTTTTCACCGTGACCCTGGAGCAGCGGGGGCGTGCCCCCAGCCGCCTACCCCGACCTGCAGCAGGCCAACTGCTTGTTTCCAAGTTCCACTTCGTGGATCTGGCGGGCTCAGAGAGGATCCTCAAGACAGGCAGCACAGGCGAGCGGCTCAAAGAGAGCATCCAGATCAACAGCAGCCTGCTGGCGCTGGGCAATGTCATCAGCGCCTTGGGGGACCCCCAGCGCCGAGGCAGCCATATCCCCTACCGCGACTCCAAGATCACCCGGTGAGCTGGCGTACCAATCTGCCCTGGGGATAGGGGTGTTGAACCCACCAATAGGAATGGGCTTCCCTGACTTCTGGGGTGCACTGGCAAGCGCAGTGGGAGGTCTCTGCCCACCGGAGCCGCGTTCAGGAGCGGCTTCTAGGTCTGGCTTTCGGTCCTGGATCAATAAGACCCTGACCCTCACCGTCGTGCCCTCAGGATCCTCAAAGACTCGCTGGGCGGGAACGCCAAAACAGTGATGATCGCCTGCGTCAGCCCCTCCTCCTCCGACTTCGACGAGACCCTTAACACCCTCAATTACGCCAGCCGCGCCCAGAACATTCGCAACCGCGCTATGGTCAACTGGCGGCCGGAGGCCGAGCGGGCTCCTGAGGAGGCGGCGGCGGGTGTGCGGGGGCCACCACGCCACCGCTCCGAGACGCGCATCATCCACCGCGGCCGGCGAGCGCCGGGCCCCGCAGCCAGCTCCGCAGCGGCAGCCGCCCGCCTAGGCGCCGAGTGCGCACGCTACCGGGCGCGCACCAACGCCGCCTACAGCCTCTTGCGCGAGCTGCAGGCTGAGCCGGGTCTGCCTGGCGCCGCCGCCCGCAAAGTGCGCGACTGGCTGTGTGCGGTGGAGGGCGAGCGCAGCGCCCTGAGTTCCTCTTCTGGGCCGGACAGCGGCATCGAAAGTGCCTCAGCAGAGGACCAGGCGGCTCAGGGACCTGGAGGGCGAAAGGCGGCAGAGAGCCAGGTGTGATTGAGAAGGGGTTCGGGGAGGAAGAGTGTCTTTAAACAGCCAGTTGTGCCACTTAACTTCGCTGAGCCTCTGGGTCTCTCCATCTGTAAAATGGGGATAAACTTGGTACCATGTCCTTGGTACTGTGTAAGAACTGAAGGTGTAATAAGTGCTTAGCTAATATTAACCAAAATATAATTAATAATTACAGGAGATGGCCCAAAATGGCTTGCCATGTGGGATCTGGGTGCCCTCTCCACCAGTGGGCCTAGATTCCCGATTGCACTGCAGGCAGAGCTCAGAACAGAGTGGGAAGTCAGAGTAGGGAAGCAGGGCAGAGAAAGAGCCAGGGTGTGCCAGCTCCTTGCCAGATCTTGCCCCTAAAACCTTACCCCCTTGGGCTGGGATTGTGGCTTGGCGGTAGAGCGCTTGCCTAGCAAGTGCAAGGCCCTGGGTTCTATCCTCAGCACCACATAAAAATAAATAAAATAAAGATACTGTGTCCAACTGCAACTAAAAAATATTAAAAAAAAAAAAAAAACCTCCCCCCTTGCTCCACAGGAAGATGAGGGGGCACAGCAGCTACTGAACCTGCAGAGTCAGGTGGCACGGTTGGAGGAGGAGAACCGGGACTTTCTAGCTGCACTGGAGGATGCCATGGAACAGTACAAACTTCAGGTGGGACAATGCCTTTCTACCGTGCAGGGATGGTTTCTTGGGAGAGGGAGTAGAGGAAGTCTGACCTGAGTTTCTCAGGATGCTAAAGTAGGGAACTGGGGACCAGGAGTGGAGGGACAGTAGAGATGCGGGATCACAACATGAGCCAAAGTGTGGAGGTGAGGAACAGAAGTGTGGGTGGGTGTTGAAAATGCCCAGCAGAGCACCTTTGCTGGGTCCCTGGAGGGTGAGATCTGAGGGGGGCAGCAGTGTGCACCTTAGAGCCAAACCTAACCAGGTCAGCATTGTGCCTGGCACCCTCTGGTGGCAGAGGGTTGGAGGTGGACTGGCTGGTGTGAATTTGAAGAGGGTGGGTCTAGAGCTCCTGTCTGTGGGAATGCAGTGGGTGGGTGGTATGGGAAAGGACTGAGAGGTGGTCAGGGGGATTTGGACTTCTTCAGTTTTATTGGGGAGGGGGTCTGGTCTCAGACTTGTCCAGTTTCCTGCACTCATGCCTGTCCATGAGCATCCGTTCCCCTTGATCCTGGACACCTGTCAGCACCTGGACATGTCTTGCAGAGTGACCGGCTTCGTGAGCAGCAGGAGGAGATGGTGGAGCTGCGCCTGCGGCTAGAGCTGGTGCGGCCTGGCTGGGGGACTCCAGGGCTCCTGCAGGGCCTGCCTCCTGGGTCCTTTGTTCCTCGGCCTCACACAGCCCCTCTGGGGGGTGCCCACACACATGTGCTGGGCATGGTGCCTCCTGCCTGCCTTCCTGGAGATGAAGTTGGCTCTGAGCAGTGGAGTGAGGTGAGGACGTGGCGAGGCAGGGTGACTGCTGGGCCTGGTTGGACTGGTCAGGCAGGGGAAGGACGATGCCAGCGCACATGTCCTTCACCCATGTTTCCATGGGACCAGCTGTGAGATATAAGGTGCCTCTTTCAGCTGTCCATAGAGGAAGGGCCAAGAGTTGCATGACTGTGTAGGGCTTTTCAGAAGGGTCCAGTGCTACAGAATATTGTTTGGAGTGAGGAGGTTCTGGCTTCTGGCACCGTGTGGAAAGCGTGCACCCCTGGAGATGCAGAGGTCATCACTTTGAGGCCACCCCCTCTGTCTTTGGATGGTTCTCTTTGCAAGTTAATATGAGCCCTAATCTTTCTCCATGAGTCTTGGTCTCTTGCTTCTAGTCCTGCCACTTGGGGCCTTTGGGACAAAGTCTACTCTAGTGCTGCCTTTAAGCTCTAGGACATCTCAGCTCTAAAGGTCTAAGAGGACTTGGGTTGGGTGGAAATCTTTATATGCATCAGTCTGGGATGATATTGTTAATGTGATAGAATTTGGGTGCCAATGATCTATCTGTGAGATAGAGCAGGTTGTCACCCGAGGAGAATCAGGTGCTATGGGAGCTGGCGATGAGGAGGGAAGGAGGAGGCAGGAGAGTGCTGGTACCCCAGCTTGAGGTTGGGAAGGCTTCCAAGTGGCATTCTTTGAACTAGATCTTTAAGGTGTTGCAGGGCACACTGCAGGAACAGACTTGGGGTGGGAAATGGTTCCTGAAGGATGCCCTGCAGGTACTCCTGTCCTGAAACCCTGACACCTCCCCACTAGCAGGTGACAAATGGCAAGGAGGCTGGAGCTGAGTTGCCAGCTGAGGCAGACAGACTGGGCAGTGGCTCTTCAGCAGCATCAGAGGAGGAAGTGGAGGAAGAGGAGGAGCCGCCCACACAGACCTTGCACCTGCGCAGGTGAGTGGGACCTCTGCCCGACCTGACAAGGACTAGCTCAGGGCCAACTCAGGGCTGAGTGAGGATCCAGGGAGGCTTCTCAAGTCCCAGGCGCTCTTGCCTCCATGGCCCTTGCCATCCCTTGGGGGAGAGCAGGCCAAGGGCTGTGGGCTCTGGACTATAAGGTCTTACTGGGGATGGTGTGATGTGGGGGTGGGCTCAGGCCTCTAGGTTCTTAGCCTCCAAGGGAGTATTTGGTTCCTGGGACTCCTGAGCTCCGTCCCTGGCCTCTGAATTCTTCCAGACTTACATCCTGGGGTCACATTGATTCTGGGGGATGGGCAGGGGCTTGAGGGAGAATAGGGACCCCTACTTCTGCCCTCCAGAAATGGGATCAGCAATTGGAGCCAGAGAGCGGGGGTTCGCCCAGGGAGCCCACCAGACAGGAAGGGCCCAGAGCTTCACCTTGGAGAACTGGATGCTGCCATTCCAGGGCCCAGAGGTAAGCTGGGTGGGCTGTAGAGGAGGTCCCCTACCTTTATGCCTCCTCCCCAGTTCTGGGTGGGCCATCCTGGGACAGATCACACACCATCACTGGCAGCCCCCTCCCTCACTCTCAGTCTGGGTGATGACCTTGACAGTCTGCCTGTTACAGCACTTGGTGGGAGCAAGGCCCCAATTCAGAGCCGCCAGGCCCTTGCTGCCATGGCCTCTGAATGGCGGCTGGCCCAGGCCCAGCAGAAGATCCGGGAGCTGGCCATCAATATCCGCATGAAGGAGGAGCTCATAGGCGAGCTGGTCCGCACAGGTAAGGGGGAGCATTACAGTGAGTCTCCCACCTGAAGGTGATTTCCTATCTATTACTTCTCCTGTACTGTTTTTGAGAAGGTTCAGAAATGAGATGGTTAGGAGCAGGGACCAGAAGGCCTAGATGTGAAACTCAGCTTAGCCTCTACTAGCTGAGTGACCTTAAGCAAGTATCATAACCTCTCTGTGCCTCAGTTTTCTCATCTCTACCTACTTCGTAGGGTGGTTGTGAGAGTGAAATGAGTCAGTTCAGGTAAAGTGCTTAAAATAGCTCTCAGTAACCAGGCAGGGGTGGTATATACCTATAATTCCTATAACTCAGGAGACTGAAACAGGAGGATCGAAAGTTTAAGGCCAGCCTCAGCAACTTAGCAAGACTCACCATGCCTGGCTATTGCTGGTATATTTTGAAGCAAATCCCAGACACAATGTCCTTTCATCTCTACACCTTCTAGTATATCTCCCTAAAAATTTGGACATTATTTACCTGACATAATGCCATTCCATTAGCAAAGTTAACAAAACTCATGTCCTCTTCTTTCTTCCTTCAGTGTTTAGAATCAAAAGCAGGAGAGCCTCATGCATGCTAGGGAGGCATTCTGTCACTGAAAACTCGTGTCCTCTTAATTTCTAGAGCATAAACACATTCCCTCAATTATTCAACAATGTCTTTATAGCTGGTTTGCTTGAATTAGCCTCCAAATCGGGAACAACACATATTATATTTGCTTTTTAGATTTCTGAAGTTTCCCTTTTTCTCACTTCTTCACAGTCATCCTGTAGAATGTGCCAGACCCCAAATATCTTGGGTTAGTCTGTTTGCTTCCTTATGGTGTCATTTTAACTTATTCCTCTGTCCTCCATATTTCTTGCAAGTGGAAGCTAATTCTAGAGGCTTAATTATATGCAGGTTCAAGATATGTATTTATTTTGGCACATATAGGTAAAAATAAAATTAGGTAACTTGTATTTGTCTTGGGTCACTGCTGTGAATGAGGCTCATTTAAAAAGTGAGTTGATTTAAAGAAAAAAGTCACAGTACTGGTGGAACAAAGGCTTGGTACAACCCATGGAGATGTTCGTGGCTAACAGGGCTTGGGAAGGGGCTGGTGGCCCTCTTTGGGGAAAGTGGTCACCTGGGCTGATGTGGCCCACTCTCTTCCAGGAAAAGCGGCCCAGGCCCTGAACCGCCAGCACAGCCAGCGCATCCGGGAGCTGGAGCAGGAGGCAGAGCGAGTGCGGGCCGAGCTGAGTGAAGGCCAGAGGCAGCTGCGGGAGCTGGAGGGCAAGGAGCCCCAGGATGCTGGCGAGCGGTCCCAGCTCCAGGAGTTCCGCAAGAGGGTTGCAGCAGCCCAGAGCCAGGTGCAGGTCAGTGTTGGGGCCTTAGGGGGCAGAGGATGGGGGCATCAATGACCTCCCAGGATGGGGTCGCTCGGACCGGGATATGTGATTCCAGAGCCCAAGCCCCTTGTGGAATCTGTGTATGCTCGGAACCTCATGCACCACCCCTGGGTTCTGGGGCTAACTCCCTCCAGGCTCCCCAGGGTGGGGCTAGTATTGTACAGAAGCTAAGGTTGACTTCGTATTCCACACAACAGAGGCAGAGAGTCAGGTCCTGCCTGAAGACCACGTAGGAGACCAAGAGAGGGTGAGGGTGGGCATCCAAAGAAAAACTACTGTGCAGCCCTCTGTCCATCCAGCAACAGGTCGCCTCCCAGTGCTCCATTCACTCCCCTTCCATCCCATCCTCCCTTTCTGTCTACCTATCAGTTCATGTTACTCTTCTTACCCATCATCTTTCTGGCCTTTCATCAGTTGATTGATCGACTGTCTATTTATCCACATATGTACCACCCTTCCATTCCCTTTTATCAATTCATGCATTATCTATCTGTATTTGTGTGCTAAAGTAGCACAACATAGTATTTACAGTCTGGTTGGCTTAAACAACACAAGTTCAGTTTGTGTGTATGTGTGTGTGTGTGTGTGTATGTGGTTTTGAGGATTGAACCCAGGGGTGCTGTACCTTTGAGCTACCTCCCCAGCCCTTTTTATTTTATTTTGAGACAGAGACTTGCTAATTTGTCCAGGCTGGCCTCAAACTTGTGATCTTGCCTCAGTCTCCTGAGGCGCTAGGATTACAGGTGTGCACCGCCACACCTAGCTCAGAAGTTTAATTTCTCATAACTCAGAAGTTTACTTTCTTATAATTCTTACACTTCTTAAAGCTCTGGAGGCTAGAAATCTGAGATCAAGGTGTCCATGGGTCTGGCTCCTCCTGAGGCCTCTCTTCTTGGTTTGCAGATAGCTACCTTCTCACTGTGTCTTTCCCTGACTCTCTTCTGCATCCCTAGTATCTCTTCGTCTTCTTAGAAAGACACCGATCATATTTGGTTAAGGCCCCACCCTTCTGACCTCATTTAAACTTAATGACCTCTTTTAAAATTCTATTTCCAAATATAGTAACATTTTGAGCTTTAGAGGCTTGGACTCCCACCTAGGAATTTTTTTAAATCTGATTTTTTATATATGACAACAGGATGTATTACAATTCATTTTACACATATAGAGCACAATTTTTCATATCTGTGGTTGTGTACAAAGTATATCCACACCATTCGTGTCTTCATACATGTACTTTGGATAATGATGTCCATCTCATTCCACCATCATTTCTAACCCCCTGCCCTCTCCCTTCCCCTCCCACCCCTTTACCCTATCTAGAGTTCATCTATTCCTCCCATGCTCCCCCTCCCTACCCCACTATGAATCAGCTTGATGCTAGTTATTTTAATGAATTATAATAATAGCCATTATTTATCAGGTGGTTAGTATGTGCCCAGTACTGTTAAAACTATTAAAACACTTCATGAGGGCTGGGGATGTGGCTCAAGCGGTAGCGCGCTCACCTGGCATGCGTGCGACCCGGGTTCGATCCTCAGCACCACATACAAACAAAGATGTTGTGTCTGCCAATAACTAAAAAATATTAAAATTCTCAAAATAAATAAATAAATAAATCTTAAAAAAAAAAAAAACAACACTTCATGAACTAGATTTCTTTTTAAAGTTATGTTTGTTGAGATATAATTTATATACGGTAAAATTTGTTCTATTTAGTTTTATAGTTATATGAATTTTGATAACACAAATATAAAAATGACAACATGTAAATATGGATATATAGTACTACAGTGAAGATATAGAATATATTACCTTGTTTTCCTTCTTTTAAACAAATAGAGAAATTAGTTTTAACATATTTTCATTTACCCAATGGATTACCAACATAATTTGCAAAGAAAATAATTGTTAGTAAAGATATTTCAGGTTCATTTTATTTGTTCTAGTAATTCTTTGGAATCTAATGTCTATTTAACACATAGCACACCTCAATTCAGACTAGACACATTTCAAATGCTCAGTGGCCTCATGTAACCAGTGGCTGCCATATTGGCTCCTTTCTCCATCTTTCGTCTTTTGGTGAGACATATGCTATAGGCTACATGATAAATCCCTTGTTATGTGGTTTCTTGTTGAGTTCCATTAGAAAGGGACACCAAAGAGATGAACTTAGAATATACAAGAATAGAGCAAGGTGTTTTATTCCTCCCTATAAGACTCTAGACTGTGAGTTGGTTTCCACATGCTTTTGGTGGGAATAACTTCAGTTAGGTCACATTCTCGTATGAGTTTTTCATAATGGTTCTCTCTTCCTTCATCTCCTACCTCTCCAAGTTTATGGAAGGAAATGTGCTTTACAAAATTTGTTAGTTTCCCTCAAGCTTGCCCTTACCTTTATAAATACCTTATTAAACAATTTTTACTCTGATTGATCTTTTTCATCCTTGAATCTTGAATAATGGATTTTTAATTATAAGAGATTTTTAATTATAAACTTCATCTCATATTACAGGCAATGTATATACACATACCAGATTAATTATATATTAAAATATAACGTATAAGATGCTAAAACTTTAAAAAAATTTATTTTATTTTATTTATTTATTTTTATGTAGTACTGAGGATCGAACCCAGTGCCTCACACATGCAAGGCAAGTGCTCTACCACTGAGCCACAACCCCAGCCCCAATGCTAAAACTTTTAAAGAAAATATTTGTGTAACTTTGTGAAGAGAGATGGAAAACAAAAAAATACAAAATAAACAAAAACCTGAAAAATTAAATGAATATTGTAGTTAAAATTTTTATGTGTAAAAATTTATCCAAAAGGGTTGAAAGAGACTTGAATTGTATTACAGGTCATTTTTGTTTATTTTTGATATTTAGTTTGACTTGATTTCTCCTTTGGTTGGCTTTTCCTTTATTGTAATTCTTCCCTTTGCAGATTTTCATTGATGTTTTTCATTTCCTCTTTATGGAATATTTTGCCAAGAATGTTCTGTATTGCAGGCTTTCTTGCTGTAAATTCTTTTAGCTTTTGTTTATCATAGAAGGTTTTTATTTCATTTTCAAACTTGAAGCTTAATTTTGCTGGATGTGATTCTTGGTTGGCATCCATTATCTTTTAGAGCTTGGTATATGTTGTTCCTGGATTTCCTGGCTTTGAGAGTCTGGATTGAAAAATCTGCTGAGATCTGAATTGGTCTTCCCTTATAGGTAATCTGATTTTTCTCTCTTGCAGCCTTTAAAATTCTAACCTTATTCTGTATGCAGGGCATTTTCATTATAATGTGTCTTGATGTAGATCTGTTGTAATTTTGTACATTTGGTGTCCTATAGGCCTCTTGTATTTGATTTTCTAGTTCATTCTTGTTGCTTGGGAGATTTTCTGCTATTATTTCATTGAAGAGATTGTGCATTCCTTTGGTTTGAATTTCTGAACCTTCCTCTATCCCAATAAATTTTAAATTTGGTCTTTTGATGGTATTCCATAATTCTTGGATATTCTGTTGATGGTTTCTTATTATCTTCACTGTGAAGTCAACTTTATTTTCAAGATTGTATATTTTGTCTTCATTGTCTGAGGTTCAGACTTCCAAGTGATCTAGTCTGTAGGTGATGCTATCTATTGATTTTTTTTTGAGAGAGAGAGAGAGAGAGAGAGAGAGAGAACATCTTTATTTTATTTTTATGTGGTGCTGAGGATCGAACCCAGCACCCCGCGCATGCCAGGCGAGTGTGCTACTGCTTGAGCCACATCCCCAGCCCCAATCTATTGAGTTTTTTAAATTGGCTTATTGTTTTTTTCATTTCAAGGATTTCTGTTTGATTTTTTTCCTCAGTATCTCTCTTTGTTGAAATAATCTCTTGCAACCTGTATTTGCTCTCTTATCTCTTTGTTGGAGTGATTGATTTTTGCCTGTATCTGCTCACTTAGTCATTCTTTAATTCCCAAATCATTTTAGTTATGTGTACCCTGAACTCCTTCTCTGACATTTCACCTACTGCACTATCTATGATTTTATTGTTGTAGTATTTTGGTTTGTTTGGGGCACTTTCCTCCCTTGTTTTTTCATGATATCTAAGTCTTCCTCTCTTGCAGTGTAGATCTGAGGTATGACAGCTTCTGCCCTATTGTCTTATAGTGTCACTATAGATTACCAATACCTCACTTTTAAGGGAGAGAATCAGTATTCCAGCAATGTGCAGCCATATATTGGTTAGCTTCTATTTTTACATTTACAGTTTTGTCACTAAAATCAGAAATGATGAGTTTGGTTATCTTCTACCTTATAGTCAATAGGTTTGCATAATGGTTTACAGTTTCTAATGGTAGGAGGGGTCCTAGGGGGTTGGCTGAGATGTGTATGAGGTAGGATGTTAGAATATGGAGGTATTAGATTATATGACTAGTGAGAGGTAATCATAAGAAGTTGGCTGTTAGTAGGAGAAACAAGAGATAGGCAACCCCATGCAAGACTCCCTGTTACCTCAGCAACAGGATAACTGTTAGCACCCCTAGAAGAGAAACCTCTGGTGCAGCCAGGCCCACAGGGACCTTGGTGACGTCTTACCAGGTCCTTATTATTGTCCCTTGATAGAAGCAGCAATATCCCTGTTTTGTGGCAGTGGCAGCCTCAAGCCTATATGTACCCTGCTGTTGGGCTGTGGAGCCATGCTTTGGTGAATAAGGAACCCCAATGTGTGTGTGTGGGGCTCACTGCATATCTCTGGGGTGGGCCTCTCCTCTGGAACTCCCCATATAGGAATTTTAGGGGACACAATTTTACCCCATAATACTATCCATCCTAATTTTTACCTTCACACGACCTGCTCACCCATCCATCCACCCTTCCATCCATCCATCCCTCATTCATTTCTTCCTTTCTCAGTTTAGGGGTCCAAGAGGTAATAAAATAGAGTGGTGGAGAATATGGGCTCTGGAACTGACTGCCTGGGGTTGAACCCCAGTTCTGCTACTTACTAGCTGTGTATTCTTGGTCAAGTTCCCGAACTTCTCTGTGTCCCAGTTTCCTAATCTGTAAACTACGGTTAATAACTGTCATAAATTTCCATAGGTTTGTTAGGATCATTTAATACATAGAGTACTGCCCACCCTTGGTGAGTGCCAGGTACTACACTGGGCATGCACTAGCCCCCGTGCCTGGCCCAGTGAAGTCTGTATGGGTCCCAGGCATTGAAGGAGAAGAAGCAGGCCACAGAGCGGCTGGTGTCGCTGTCAGCCCAGAGTGAGAAGCGGCTGCAGGAGCTGGAGAGAAATGTGCAACTCATGCGGCGGCAGCAGGGCCAGCTCCAGAGGCGACTTCGTGAGGAGACAGAGCAGAAGCGGCGCCTGGAGACAGAGATGCACAAGCGGCAGCACCGTGTCAAGGTCAGCCTAGGGCACCCAGACAGGCACTCACCTGCTCCCACCATCCCACCCAGGTGATCCTAGGAAGTAGCTCAGATATTTTTTTCTCTGAAAATGAGGAGCACGTAGGAAAGTGAGAGTTCAGGGAGGTGAAGCATGGAGGTGCTGGCAGCTCCTGGGGACAGGTGTTCGTATCTGTTTGCTGGGGAACACTTGCAGGATGGTCTCAGGAGTGGGGCAGGCTCTCTTGGTGGTTTGGGGCATCACTCTGGGCAGCTCTGGAAGGATGCCCCCTCCCCACCGGGCTTCCTCCCCAGGAACTGGAGCTGAAGCATGAGCAGCAGCAAAAGATCCTGAAGATCAAGACAGAAGAGATCGCAGCCTTCCAGAGGAAGCGGCGCAGCGGCAGTAATGGCTCCGTGGTCAGCCTGGAGCAGCAGCAGGTGGGCTAAAATGAGCTCTGCAGCCTGGCTGGGCAGCCCTGGCTTATTGCCCAGGGGTTGGCTGCTGGGTCTGCCATCTCCTCATTGGAACTCAAGGGGCCGCCCTCCAACCAGAGTTGGGAACTAAGGTCCCTCTTTGCCTCCCCACTCTCCCTCAGAAGATAGAGGAGCAGAAGAAGTGGCTGGACCAGGAGATGGAGAAGGTGCTCCAGCAGCGACGGGCACTGGAGGAGCTGGGGGAGGAGCTCCATAAGCGGGAGGTCATCCTGGCTAAGAAGGAGGCCCTGATGCAGGAGAAGACGGGGCTGGAGAGCAAGCGCCTGCGGTCCAGCCAGGTGAGGTCCTAATAGGTGAGGTTTAGCCAAGTGAAGACCCTCCAGGTAATAACCCTGCCAGGTGAGTTTCTGCCAGGTGATGTGCCCATTAGTGAGGTCTGGACAGGTGAACGTCTTCTAGTTGATGTCCCTGCCAGCTCAGATCTAGGTAGGTGGGGTTTTAGGTGATGTCTTCGCCAGATAAGATCTAGGCAGGTGAAGCTCTGTCCTATGGATCCTCAAGAATTCTAGGGCTTTAGGATATTAATGCACATGTACTGATATGTGGGACAAGAGTATCCATCCTACAATCTATTCACCTCATTAACCATTTATTTGGAGCCTGTACAAGCAGAATAGGAGGAGCAGGTGTAGGTAGTGGTACAACCAACTAGAAAGAGACTCCCTAAACTTTGGAGGCAAGCAGGCCTGGGCAGATGGACCTGAGTCCACTGGTATCATTTTTCCATCTTGAACTCAGATTCTGAGCTGGTTTCTTTTTGTCAAATGGGATCAGAATGTAGACATAAGGATTAGAGGGAATATGTCAGATCCAAAGCCTGTTCCAGCACTGGTACTTAGGCCAGATTACAGAACGTTGACACCTGCAGAGAGAGCAGGAGCACCGCCCCAATCACCGTGGAGAGTTCTAAGATCTAACAGGTGTGAGGTGCTGCTGGATGATCTGTAACTTCTGTTGGCCATTAGTGCCCTTGCTTTCTTCCATATCAGCCTCCTGGAAAGGCTTTTGGGATTTGGCCATTAATTTCTCGTAGTGCTTTCATACACAGTCCAGCCAAATCGTCTCAGTGACAGGCCACTGCCCCCCAGCTCTGCCTTTGCCCATGTTATCCCCTCTTGCTACCAGGGCCTCTTCCCTCTGCTTGTCTGTGTTCTCCTCCAGGCCATTTCTGAGGGCCCCAGCACTGATGCTGTGGTCCCGAGGGCCCCCAGTTCCCAACCTTCTGTGAACTAAAAGTCAGGCCTCCTGCTCAGCAAACATCTGGATTTTGGGTTTTTTTGAGGGAAGGACCTGCATCCCTCTTAGCATTCAGTGAGTAGGCTGGGCCTGTTCTATCCCCACTGTGAGGATGGCGCTTGTTCCTTCCCTAATCCATGGTGGTGCTGCCCCCAGGCCCTGAATGAAGACATTGTGCGAGTGTCAAGCCGGCTGGAACATCTGGAGAAGGAGTTGTCCGAGAAAAGCGGGCAGCTGCGACAGGGTAGCGCCCAGAACCAGCAACAGATCCGAGGGGAGATTGACACCCTGCGCCAGGAGAAGGACTCTCTGCTGAAGCAGCGCCTGGAGATTGACAGCAAGCTGAGGCAGGGCAGCCTGCTGTCACCCGAGGTACATCCTGAGGGTGGCCACCCAGCTCAGCTGCTCCACCTCAGCCCTCTGCTCCCAGCATCCATCTTCCTCAGCCCCCTCTCCTGGCTCTCTGTGGGTGCTGGCCCTGCTGTTGGGGACGCAGGCTCTCTGTGTGTATTAAGCCCTGCACAGCGTGGGAGGGGCTGAGACGGCTGCTCCCTGCTTCAGCGCCGTTGACTGAGACACAGGTTCAGCTCCCAGTCTGTACTGCAGTTGACCCGATACTCGCATGTCTTAACTCTGCATGTGAAATTGTGTCAGGAGCATGCTTAACATGCCTCGTGGCCCACGTGGGCTTGCTTCTCCAAGCAGAGAGAAAGCCTATGCTGCACGGACTCACCCAGGAGCCCCGCCTCCCGTTCAGTGTTGGGTGCTGGGAGCTCCTGAGTGTGGTATGAGCTTGAGAAAGCCTCCTCCTAGCAGTCACTGCCCTCACTCTGGGCTGGGCTTTGACCCAGGGGTCCCTGTTGGTATCACAGTGAACAGGATTACATTTCTCTTGATGGGCTCAGGACAGTCTCATGTTGAGGGGACACTGAAGACTCCACTGTGGCTATGTCTTCACCACTGCATGCCCGCTCAGGACTTTGATGTTCAGGAAGCCCAGTACTTGCCCTCCATGTGTGCCCCTCTCCCCCCAGGAGGAGCGGACGCTCTTCCAGTTGGATGAAGCCATCGAGGCACTGGATGCTGCCATCGAATACAAGAACGAGGCCATCACGTGTCGCCAGCGGGTGCTGCGGGCCTCAGCTTCCTTGCTGTCTCAGTGTGAGATGAATCTCATGGCCAAGCTCAGCTACCTGTCATCCTCAGAGACCAGAGCTCTGCTCTGCAAGTATTTTGACAAGGTGGGTCACCAGCCACAAGCCCTTTGCCTCCATCTTCTGCAACTTGGGTGGAAGAGATGTCTGCTTGGCAGTTCCAGTGAATACTCCCTTTCCTTCTGAATGGGACACGGGATCAAGGCCACCTCCAGGCCAGTCCTCCAGTCCTCACCCTTTGGAAGCCTGCCTTGCTTAGTGCAGCTAAGACCCAGGCTCCTTCCCCATTTCTCATCTGATTGCCAATTTCAGGGTGGCCCTTGCCCAGATCATGGGTCTTAAGAGAAGATGGTTTGTCCCATAGGGACATATTTGGAGATACTTTTGATTGTCATGGTGGTGGGGGTGGAGGCCAGGGACGCTGCTAAACATCCTGCAGCACATGAGACAGGCCCTACCATCAAGAATCATCCAACCCAAACACTGATAATGCAGAGAAGTCCTGGCCTAGGTGCTTTTCCACAGCTGAGACTGTGCTCCAAAAGCATAGAAACACGTGATGGGAAAGGATTTGAGACAGGATGACAAGGTCCATCTTGAGAATCAGCTCTGGTCATGTGGAACCACAGTCTGGAACTCAGTTGAGAAGGTGTCTGAAGCCACTTGGTTGGGCAGGTGTTTTAGTCAGCATTTTTTTCCTTGTTATCAAAAGACCCAATAAGAACAATGTAGAGGAGGAAAAGTTGATTTTGGCTCACAGTTTCAGAGATTCAGTCCATAGTTGGCTGACTCCTTAGCTCTGGGCCCAAGATGGAGCAGAACATCATGGTGTATGGGTGTGGCTGAGGAAAGCAACCAAGAAGCAAGGACAAAATATAAACCCCAAAGGCATGCCCCCAGTGAACTACTTCCTCCAATCACACCCTACCTGCCTATAGTTACCACCAGTTTACCCTATTAGTGGCTCTCATAATCTAATCGTTTTACCCCTGAAAATTCTTGCATTGTCTCATACGTGATCTTTTGGGAGACACCTCGTATCTAAACTATAGCAGCAGAAAAGACCCTGGTGATTTCTCAGTGCCTCCTGCCATGGGGCCAGGTTTGCCGGCACTTGGTACCCCTGGCTGAGGGTAACTTGCTACTCCTGGTGGGGGATGGAGCCGGAAGGAGGACTGAGCCTGGCTGGTCTCCGGCAGGTGGTGACACTGCGAGAGGAGCAACACCAGCAGCAGATCGCCTTCTCAGAGCTGGAGATGCAGCTGGAGGAGCAGCAGAGGCTGGTGTACTGGCTGGAGGTGGCCCTGGAGCGGCAGCGCCTGGAGATGGACCGCCAGCTGACCCTGCAGCAGAAGGAGCATGAGCAAAACGTGCAGCTGCTCCTGCAGCAAGGGCGGGGTGAGCAGCCATGGGCCCCAAGGCTCGGGACTCTGCTGCCTGCCTGCAGCCCCTCACCCCTGTCTCTTCTGCCTTTCCTCACTAGACCACCTCGGCGAAGGGTTAGCAGATAGCAAGAGGCAATACGAGGCCCGGATTCAAGCCCTGGAGAAGGAACTCAGCCGCCACATGTGGATAAACCAGGAGCTGAAACAGAAGCTCGTTGGGGGGAATGCTGCCGTCCAGAGCAGGGGTGACTGTCCCCCCCCCATGTTGGGTCTACCCTGCTGTGACATTCCTTTGTCTGGGGAGCACTAACAAACCATCCTTACTTGTGATTTTATTGGCTCGTTTCTCAAATTTCTTATTGTGCTGTGGTGTTGGGAGGCTAGACTCCAGCACAGTGTTGCCATCCATTTCTGACAAGGACATGCTGTTTTCTGTGACAGGTGGGGAGAGGAAGAGCCTCTGCCTGGACAACAGATCAGGGCCTGGAGGCGAAGACGGGCTCCACGCAGCAGTACCTGAGCTTCTCTGGCAGTCCTCCCTCCCCGAAGGGGTCCCCCGCCCCCGGGAGGAGCCTCGGGACTTGGTCCACGCCCCATTACCCCTGACATGGAAACGCTCCAGCCTGTGCAGCGAGGAGCAGGGCTCCCCCGAAGAGCCAAGGCCGCGGGAGGCACCCGAGCCCCTGGTTGGGCGGGTACTCTCTGTGGGTGAAGTGGGGCTGCCCTGGAACTTTGGACCTTTGTCCAAATCCCGGCGGGAGCCCAGAAGAGCCAGCCCAGGGATGATCGATGTTCGGAAAAACCCCCTGTAGGACCTTGGGACCTTGCCTCAGAGAGAGATTCCCATCCCACTAAAGATGCAATTGCCTGCAGTTTGCTTCCCTGGAGGACAGACCTTACCTCACTACCTGAATCCAGGTCCTCATGTTTAATTGGAGTCAACAGATTTGGGCCACAGCCCAAAAGAACTGGTCTTTTAACCTTTTTTCTGGGGTACTAGAGATCAAACCAAGGGCCTCCTGCATGCTAAGCATGCGCTCTTCCACTCATTTTTTTAAATTTTGTAAATTCTGCAGGGTGTGGTGGTACACACCTATAATTCTAGCAATTCAAAAGGCTGATGCAAGAGAATTACAAGTTCAAAGCCAGCCTCAGCAACTTAGGGAGGCCCTAAGCAACTTAGTAAGGCCCTATTGCTAAATAAAAATAAAATGAGCCAGGGATGTGGCTCAGTGGTTAAGCACCCTTGGGTTCAATTCCTGGTACAAAAAAAAAAAAAAACAGAAAAAAGAAAGAAAGTAAATTTCTATCCTCCCACTTCCTTTAAGCTGCAGTACCTGATTGTCACCTGTTAACTTACTCAAGTTTCATGACAATTCTGGCTTCAGGCATAACCCTATGCCCATAGTTCTTGGGTTCAACCAGGGTTGTCAAAAATTTTCAGTGGCAACAGGGTTGTAGTTTAAGTGGTCTTATGTAGATGGCAGAACTGGGAAACGTAGCATGTTTTTAGAATTTTAAAAACATTTCATAATAAACAGAAATAATCTCTTGTTATGATTTGGATCTTAAATGTCTCCCAAATGCTTTGTGTTAAAGGCTGGTCCCTAGCTGATGGCGCAGTTGGGAGGTGGTGGAACCATTACGTGGGGCCTAGTGGAAGGCAGTTAGGTCACTGGGGGACATACCCTTGAAGGGGATAATGGGGCCCTTTCCTCTCTTTCTGCTTTCTGGCTGCCATGAGAGCAGCTTTGCTCCACCCCTTGCTCTGCACCTGGTGTTCTGCTCACCAGAGGCCCCAGAACAATGGAACCAATGGACCATAGACTGAAACCTTGGAAACTATAAGCCAAAATTAACCTTTTCCTCCTTTTAAGTTATTTATCTCAAGTATTTGTCCCAGTGACAGAAAGCTAACACAGAAAATTGGTACCTAGAAGTAGGGCTATTGTTACTGAATCTGCATATTTTTTCCCTACTCAACACCATTCACAAATAACCAAACATTTCTAAGAGCAGAAAGAAAATTTTATTCAATGGCCAATGAATGGAGAAGGGGAACTTGTGCTATAAAGTCACCTTCTTTCCAAGGAGGTCTGGGCTCTGGGTTTTTACCAAAACTTGGCTATGAGGAGGTGTGGCATGTGTCCTGTCATGAGAGCTTGACACGGAAAGGGGAAGTTTCCAGGGACCAAGTGTATTAGGGTTTTCTATAGGAACAGAATCAGCAGGAAGTATCATTATAAAAGGGGGACTTATTAGGTTGGCTTATGCAGGCAGAAGCTGGATAGTTCACATGGTCGTCTGCAGGCTGGAGAGCTGGAAAAACCAGTAGCTGTGCAGTCCAAGAGGCTGAAGCCCCAGAACAAGAGGGATCCACGGTGCTGCCCTAGGCTGAGATGAAGCCTTCTGGAGAGTCACCTTCAGAGTCCGATTTGGAAGAGTGAAGAAGCAAGAGTCTGATATCAGACAATCACCGCAGCCATCAAAAACCCTTTCAAGAAGAATCGAGCTAGCATCTGCTGCTGCTGCCTTTTTCTTGCAACTTTATTCCATCCAAGTTATCATTCTATTGGTCAGTGCTGCCCACACTTAGGGAGGGTCTCCATTTCAGTTGGCTATCTCACATGCCAATCATTCCTAGACACATCCTCATTGACACAACCATAACCCTGTTAATCCTTGGCATTTCTTAATTCAATCAAATTGACAATTCAAATTAATCATTACATCAGGGTACCACCTCTTTTTTCCCCCACACCTTAGTTTAGTCATAGTGGATCTAGCAAGGCTCTGGTGAATGTTCTTCATTATAATGAGTTTATGGTTATCTGGACTGGATCAAGCTGGTCTGGAGCCTCTCCCATTGGAAGTATGTAATAACTTGGTGGTCAGCAGCTGGGAACATGTGGTTGTCAGCATCCAGGCTTTAACTTTTTTTTTTTTGGCGG
>NW_026000196.1:5305578-5382596 GCF_001458135.2 Marmota marmota marmota
GGGGGGGGGGGGGGGGGGGGGTACTGGTGATTGAACTCAGGGGCACTCAACCACTGAATCTCATCCCCAGCCCTATTTTGTATTTTATTTAGAGACAGGGTCTCACTGAGTTGTAGGGCCTTGCTAAATTGCTGAGGCTGGTTTTTGAGTTAGTGATCCTCCTGCTTCAGCCTACCAACCTGCTGGATTACAGGCATGCACCACCATGCCCAGTTGCTATTTGTATTCTTGATGACTACCATTCTGATGTGTGAGATGGAATCTCAGTGTAGTTTTGATTTGTATTGCCCTAATTGCTAATGATGTTGAGCATTTTTTTCATATATTTGATGGCCATTTGTACTTTTTCTTTTGAGAAGTGTCTGTTTAATTCATTTGCCTACTTATTAATTGGGTTATTTGATTTTGGGGTATAGTTTTTGAGCTCTTTATATATTCTAGGTATTAATCCTCTGTCAAAAAAATAGCTCGGGGCCAGGTTGTGGTTCAGTGGTAGAATGCTCACCTAGCATGCATGAGGTACTGGGTTTGATCCCGGCACCACATAAAAATACAAAACAAATAAAATAAAGGTATTGTGTCCATAAAAAATAAAAGAAAAGAAAAAAAAGAATAGCTAGCAAAGATTTTCTCCCCTTCTGTGGGTTTCTCTCTTCACATCTCTATTGTTTTCTTTGCTGTGCAGAAGCTTTTTAATTTGATGCTGTCTCATTTATTAACTCTTTGGCATTATTTCCTGAGCATTAGGAATCTATTGAGAAAGTTGTTGTCTATGCTTAAAAGCTGAAGTGTTGACCTTATGTTTTTTTTTTTTTTTTGCTACCAGGGATTGAACCCGAGGTGCTTAATCACTGAGCTACATCCCCAGTCCTTTTTTGTATTTTATTGAGAGACAGGGTCTTGCTAAATTGTTTAGGACATTGCTAAATTGTTGAGGCTGGCTTTGAGCCTGCTGCAATCCTCATACCTCAGCCTCCTGAGCCACTGGGATTATAGGTGTGACCACCGTATCTGGCTTGAATCCATATTTTCTTCTAGGAGTTGCATAGTTCCTGGTCTAATTCTGAGGTCAATGATCTATTTTGAATTGATTTTTTGCGCAGGGGAAGAGATAAAGGTCTGGTTTCATTTTCTACATATGGATAATTGATTAGTTATCCCAGCATCATTTGTTAAAAAGATTGTCTTTTCTCCAAAGATGTTTTTGGCACTTTGTGAAAGGATCATATGACTGTGTCTGAGTTGTGTGTTTTCTATTTTGTACCATTGGTCTATGTGTCTGTTTTTATGCCAGTACCACACAGTTTATTACTATGGCCCTGTAATATAATTTGAAGTCAATTATTGTGATACCTCCAGCATTGCTTTTTTTTTTTTTTGGCTTAAAATTGCTTTGGCTCTTCGGGGTCTTTTATTCTTCCAAATGAAGTTTAGCACTGTTTTTTTCTAGTTCTATGAAAATGTCAATGATATTTTGATGAAGATTGCATTGAATCTGTGTTTTAGTCAGCTATTTTGCTGCTGTGACTAAAAGACCCAACCAGGCCGGGTGCAGTGGCCTGTGATCCCAGCCACTCGAGAGGCTGAGACAGGAGGATCTGGAGTTCAAAGCCAGCCTCAGCAATAGTGAGGCGCTAAGCAACTCTATGAGACCCTGTCTCTAAATAAAATATAAAATAGGGCTGGGGATGTGGCTCAGTGGCTGAATGTGCCTGGGTTCAATCCCTGGTACCCACCCACCCTCAAAAAAGACCCAACCAGAACAATTGTAGAAGAGGAAAAGTTTATTTAGGGGCTCACAATTTCAGAGGTCCTAAGGCAGTTGGTTGTAGGGTTGGTATGAGGGAGTGGTGAGTCTTTCTTAGAAAGGCGCTAGGGCGGGAAAGTGAGATTTTTCTTAAAATGGCAGCTGTCACTTAAGATGGCCAAGATGCTAAGCAAGGACCTTATAGAGGGTCAGGAAAGTGAACAGGTGGGCATGGTTACATTCAAGGACTAAGCCTGGGAAGGACATATTTGTGGACAGCAGAGCATGTGAGACATGTGGAGGGTTGACTCCCTTAGAATTCTTGGGAGGCTCCTGAGATCCAGATTAGCATCTGCTGGACCCTAGGGGTATGTTGGTCTAATCTCTCCAGAGCAGATACCATCCAGCAAAGTCCCTAAGGTCTGATTAGTCTTAGATTTAATCCCCTCTTAGAATTCGGCAGCATCCCCACCCTGGGAGTGCATTGATCTGGTATGTCCTGACAAAACTTCAACCAATGGCACTATCGATTCTGTCCTACCGTATACTGGTGAGAAGTGAAGTGAAAGGCTATTTCACCCAGCTTCAGTTTTAGGCCACTCCAGTTGGCAGCTTGGTGAGCACACAAAAAGAAAAGGGCTGGGGCTGCAGTAGAGGCTCAGTGGCAGAGCGCTTGCTTGGCATGTATGAGGCCCTGGGTTCAATCCTCAGCACCACATATAAATAAATGAATAAAATAAAAGATCTATTGACAACTAAAAAATATTTTAAAAAAAGAGAAAGAAAAGGGCTAACAACGCCCAGCCCTTGTTCTCTTGTGCTCTCTCAGTACATCTTGAAAGAAGGACAGTTGGGCAAAGGTGATGATGTTTTTGAGCACCTCAGTGGAGACAATTCTTTCATTTTTCATTAAGAATCTTTTTCCCAACTCTGGGTGCTGTGGCACATGCCTGTAATCCTAGCCACCAGGAGGCTGATGCAAGAGGAGCACAAATTCCAGGCCAGCCTTAGCAACTTAGTAAGGCTCTGAATGTGAGATTGTTTCTCAAAATAAAAAGAGCTAGGAATCTGGCTAGTAGTAAAGCACCTCTGGGTTCAATTCAATCCCTAGTACCAAAAACAAACAACAAAAAGTTTTCTTTCTTTTTTTTTTTTTTTAAGGTGTTCTTGGTGTGATACACACCCACACATTTCTTTCTCATTTTTAGCTCTGTGTGTGTGTGTGTGTGTGTGTGTGTGTGTGTGGTGCTGGGGATTGAACTTAGGGTCTCTTGTATGCTAGGCAAGCTGTCTACCATTGATCTGCTTCCCCAGCCCTTTATTTTTAAACAATTGTTATTGTTCCTTGTCTTTTGGAGGGTTAGGGTTTGTTTGTTTGATTTTTTTTTTTTAAAGAGAGAGAGAGAGAGAGAGAGAGAGAGAGAGAGAATTTTAATATTTATTTTCTAGTTTTCGGCGGACACAACATCTTTGTTTGTATGTGGTGCTGAGGATCGAACCCGGGCTGCACGCATGCCAGGCGAGCGCGCTACCGCTTGAGCCACATCCCCAGCCCGAGGGTTAGGGTTTTTAGTTTGATTTTTTTTTTCTCTTGTTTCTCTCCTTCTCCCACAGTCAAATTCTCTTGTTCTCTCTCCCTTTACTTCTTTTTTCTCCTTCTTCTTTATAGCCATCACTTGCTACATCTTTTGTTTTGCTTTATTTACATTTTGAACATTCTAAACTTTCTTTTACCTTCCTATCACATTTTCTTTTAATGAAATGCATTTTTACCATTTTTTAGAACTATTTAGTTTATAAATCATTCATGTTCTTTCTGTTATTAGGATGGTTGATGGCATAGTTGACACCTGCTGTTTACTTTAATGTCAGATCTAATTCATGGCTATTTACTGTTTCTTCTGTTGGCAGTTGCTGACCCCACCTTTCCTGTTCCTGTGGTAACTAATATTGTAGATGTCACAGTAGGCACTAGTCTCTATTTTAATGCTGTATATTGTTTGCTTCAGTTGTTGCTATTCTTTGTTTCCCCCTTTTCTGTGAGGTGTAAAGACTGCTGCTGAACTAAACAGAGCCAGGCATACTTGGTCCACACACAAACTACCCACGCTCAAACTTCAGCAATACTTTAATACAAAGAAGACAGCTTTTTCGCTGCTGTGACCAAAAGGCCCAGCAAGAACAAATTTAGAGGAAAAGTTTATTTTGGGGTTCATGGTTTTGGAGATCTCAGTCCATAGATGGCTGACTCCATCCCTTAGGGCTTGAGAGGAGGCAGAACATCATGGTGGAAGTGTGTGGCAGAGGAAAGCAGCTGTGGACATGGTACCAGGAAGCAGAGAAAGAGAGAGCTCGTCTCCCCATGACAAATATAAATCCCAAAGTCATGCCCCAGTGACCCACCTCCTCCAGCCACACTCTACCTGCCTACAGTTACCACTCAGTTAATCCCTTTCAGGGGAATAATTTACTGATTGGCTTAAAGCTCGAATAACCCAATCATTTCACCCCTAAGAAAGTTTAGGGTTAATGTTATTATCTTACACATGAGCTTCTGGGGGGCATCTCATACCTAAACCATAACAAATCCCAAACTAGTGACTAAGCCTAAAGTAGGAATGGCTAGGGGAGCTCTCAAGTCCCACTCTCAAGTCCCACTCATGGACACCCACTCTTAGAGAAAAAAAAATTAATAGAAATGCTGTGGATACCATATCTATGAAGGATCTCAATCTACATCACTCTAAGACAGTTTAGCAAGAGACTGTGGCCTAAAAATGCCCACAAATGAGAGAAAGTGAAACCTATCCCAATAGATGCATACAACACAGGAATAAAAGAAATGGGGGTAAAGAACAAGGTAACATAATGCCTTCTAGAGTTCATAATTCACCTGCAATTGAGTCCAAAGATATTGAAGTGGATGAAATACTTGATAAAGAATTCAAAAGAATAGCCAGGCATGGTGGTGCATGCCTGTAATCCAGCAGCTTGGAGGCTGAGCCAGGAAGACTGTAAGCTCAAAGGCAGCCTCAGTAATAGCAAGTTACTAAGCAACTCAGTAAGACCCTGTCTCTAAAAAAATAAAAATAATTATTCCAAGAGAACAACTGAATGAATTAAGGTAGTCAGTACAGAATATGAATGAGATATTCAATAAGGAGATAGATAATGAAAAACAACTGAATGAAAATCTTAAAAAATGAAAGACCCAATAAATAAAATAAAATGTTCAGTTGAAAGTCTAAAAGAATAGATTATGCTGAAGATAGAACCTCAGAGCTGGAAGACAAAGTGGCCAACATTGAACATTCAGACAGTATTAAAAGAAAATAAGTAACCATAAGTAGAATATTTAAGAACGCTGGAATGACATTAAGAGACCAAATTTAAGAATCGCTGAAATTGAGGAGGGTTGTGAGATAAGGTTAATGTTACTGGTAAACTTTTTAAGGAAATAATAACAGAAAATATTCCAAACCTTGAGAATTAAATGGACATTCAGATACAGCAGGCATTTAGAACCCTAAATAGACAAGACCAAAAAAGAACCTCTCCAAGAGAGATAATTAAAATGGCTAACACACAGAGCAAGGATAGAATTTCAAAAGACTCAAGATAAAAAACATCAGAGTCAAGCCAATCAGAATTACTTCTGATTTCTCAACACAAACTTTAAAATCTAGAAGGGCTTGGAACACATCACCATCAACAGTTATAATAACTGCAACAATATGGTGAGAGCAGGAGTTAAATAAACCAAATAGTTCTAAAAGATGGTAAAATACATTTCATTGATTTCATCATATTCTAGTCAGAATGGCAATAATCAAGAATACAAGTAACAATATATGTTGGTAAGGATGTGGGGAAAAGGGTATACCCATATGTTGCTGGTGGGACTGCAAATTGGTCCAACCACTCTGGAGATTCCTTAAAAAACTAAGAAGGGAACTACCATTTGACCCAGTTATTCCACTCCTCGATATATATCCAAAGTTAAAATCAGCCATACTACAGTGACACAGCCACATCAATGTTTGTAGCAGGTCAATTCACAATAGCTAAGCTATGGAACCAACCTAGGTGTCCTTCAACAGATGAATGGATAAAGAAAATGTTATACGCAATGCAAAATTACTCAGCCATAAAAAAATGATTTTCTGACATTTGCTGGTAAATGGATGGATCTGGAGACTATCATGCTAAGTGAAATAAAAGCCAAGCCCAAAACAACCAAAGGTGGAATACTCTCTGATATGCGGATGCTAACATACAAAGGGATAGTAGAAGGGGAAGAATAGAAGTTAAGTGGACTAGACAAAGGGGAATGAAAAGAAGGGAGTGGGGACAGGAATAGGAAAGACAGTGGAATGAATCTGACATAATTTTCCTATGTACATATATGAATGTATCTCAGTGAATCTCCACATAATGTACAACCACAAGACTGGGATCCTAATTAGAGTAAGATATAGTCCATGTTTGTATAAATGTCAACATATATTCTGCCATGCATAACTAAAAAAAACCCATAGATTTCATTAAGAGAAAGAAAATGTGGTAGGAAAGTAAGTTTAGAATGTTCAAAATGGAAACAGAAATAAAGCAGAAAATATCCAAGAAAATAATTGTCAACAAAAATAGCTACATTCGGGGCTGGGGATGTGGCTCAAGCGGTAACACACTCGCCTGGCATGCGCGGGGTGCTGGGTTTGATCCTCAGCACCACATAAAAATAAAGATGTTGTGTCCACCGAAAACTAAAAAATAAATATTAAAAAAAAATAGCTACATCCAGCAAAACTATCCTTCAGAACTAAAGAAATAAAATCTTCCAAGATAAGCAGAAACTAAAAGAATTCATAACCACTAACCCAGCACTACTAATACTATGCACAGAAGAAATAAAAACATGGGGGTCGGGGTGGGGGATAGATGTTATGAAGATCAGTAGAGGAAAGGGACCAGTGGAGCGAGGGAGGGAAACACTAAGGAATAATATTGTCCAAAGTAATTATGTGTAACAAGTCTCATTATTATGTACAACTATAATGCACCAATAAAATATGGGAAAAAAGCTTTTAAAAGTAAAAACAGCTGGGAATATAATTCAGCGATAAAGCACCCCTGGTTCAATCCCCAGTACCAAAAATAAACAAATGTGTGTGATGGACTAATTAATGTGATGAAGGGAATTTCAAGGTAACACAATCAAGCTTCAATTTGTGGCATAGGCTTTGCCGGCAGATCTATAGTATCAGGAGCAAAAAAGTGGAGCAGAAAGATTTGAAACACTTGCAGTGTGGCCAGAGAGTGCTGTTTCAAGTTACAATCAAGGTTACACCTGCAGCAAGCAGAACCAGCTTACAGGTGGCCACGTGGGCTCCAGCAAGGCTGTAGGCATGGGGCCCAATGCTGGACATGGAGCTGAAGGAATTCAGTTTGCCTGCTGGGTTTTGGTCTTGCATTGGTCCGATTCCTCATGATTGCTCTATTTCTCCCCTTTGGAATGGGAGTTCACCTAATGCCATTGTATCTTGGAAGTGCATAACTTGCTCTTATTCTTTTGATTTTTACAGGTGCTCACAGCTGAGTTTGCTTTGAGTTTCAGAGGATTTGGGCTTGGACAATGCCAGAATTCTTTGACTATGGCTACTGTTAAGAGATGGACTGAATGTACTTTGCATTGTGATATGGACATGAGCCTTTAGAGTCCAGGTCCTTGTTATGGTTTGAGTTTCAAATGTCTTCCTAAAGCTCAGGTCTCAGAGTCTTGGTCCCCAGCTGAGGGTGTTGTTAGGTGGTGGAACCTTTAGGAGGTGGGACCTAATATAAGGAAGTAAGGTCCCTAGGGACACGCCCTAGAAGGGGCTATTGGGGCCCTGCCCTTCCTCTTTTTGATTCCTGATTGCCAAGAGGTAAGCAGCCTGGCTCCCCACCACAATGTTCTGCCTTGCCATAGGCCCCCAAACAATGAAGCCAAACAACCATGGACTGAAATAGTGAGCCAAAATAAACCTTTTCCTTCTTTTGTTTTTGACCTATTTGTCACAGGAATGGAAAGCAAGCACATCTCTGAAGGGAGAAATAGGAGTTTTCACTTGGAATTTGATTTATAAGACAATAGGAGGAATCAGACCTAAGGCCACTCCAGGCTTGAGTACTTTAAAGGGAGTTGGGAGTCAGCTCAACAGCAAGTTGCTCCAGCTGCTCCACAGGCCCCTCCAGTTGGAAACCACATGCCGGGTGATGTTCTCCCCAGGAGCGGGCCAGACTGGGATGGGAGTTGGTTGGCTCTCAAGACAGACCTCGAAATGGGGTTGCTCTGGAAATGACTAGAGCTGGACCCTGGTCACAATTAACCTGCGATAATAACATTAAAGTGCTGAATGCCAAGTAGCCAGAGATGATTTTATTGTTAAACAGAGAAGACAAAACATTCTCTTGCATATGCATCCTTTAATTTCACGCACTGGGCTTCACAGTTTACAAGGCACTGTTTGTGCCATCCCAGTCTTATAGCAACTTCTGAAGCACCCCATGAGGTACTTTCCTTTCTGTTCTCATAAGCAAGGCAGTGGCCTTCTGACTTGCCAAGGTTATAGTCAGGGTGTTGCTGTAATGGGATCCCATCTTATAGTTCCCTGTTTCAGGTTGCCTGAGTTACAGCTCCAGCTGCACAGCCATCCACCTGACCTCTCAAACAACGGGCAGGACTAGGAAGAGACAGATTCCATGAGGGGAATTTGATTACCACAAGGTATTCCAGAGGGAATCTGAAAACTGGCTAGGGAGATTTGGGACCAGGTCGCCAATTTCTCTTAAGCCCATGGGGACCTGGATGACTTCAATTTCACCTGTTGAACTTTTTTGGTCCCATCAATCCCTGGTCATTCCTGTTCTGGGCACACTGCTAGAATACCTTGATGTTGAGTTTGGAATTGCTATGCCCAGAGAAACCACTCTCAGAGCAATTCTGTCCAGGACATGCAGAGGATCTGGTCAGGCTTAGCAGCATTTGTAGTTGTAAATCCTTCAACTGGGGCCCGTCCTAACTAGCTAATGAGCTTCTTCCGTGTGTAAGTTCTGCTGAAGGGACGCCTCCTGGAGAAGGCTTGACTGAATGGAGATTCTTCTGAAGTAGAGGGAAACACATCCACATCCTCATCTAGAAAAAGGTAGAGAAGAGACTGTGGACTGAACAAAAGAAAATGGGCTTGAACAGCAAAGGGTCACACACACAAATAAATTTAAGAAAATCAGTACTGTGTTACCCTCACTTGTGATAATGCTCTTCACCTTTCATGCTTGGGCATCAGGTTGACAACAATAAGCCACTGTGGAAATGCAAAGTACTTGAACTTGTGTTTCCTCAATTTTCTGTATTGTACATTCTTTTAGGTTTTGGATCTGTGGGGGTTATACTACTTTGCATGACTTACAGAGACCTCCACATCCTGTGTTCCTCCTCCCATGTTACAGAAGAAAACATTTCTAGCCAGTGCAATGAACAGCAAATCCTGTGCTTTTATAGAGGGCCTGAGAAAGGGCACAAGGAAGGGGAATAACCTACTGGCAGGAATGGCTGTCTCTGAACATAACATTTCTGTGGCCCAAGTGCTTTCCTGTTCAGATTCTAAGATTACAGACAAGCAGTGTCATGGTGTCCCAATGCTGTCACCATCTTCAAAACTGGTAGGATCTTGAGAAGGTTTTTGTTCAGATGCACCCAAGCTTTACTGAAGCTTCTCTGGGAAGGGTACACAACATCTGAGGCACAAAGCCATCTATCCCTTACTTGGCATCCCCAAGATTCCTCCAAAATTGATTTGCTTGGCAACCCTGAGTGAATTCTCCAAGTCACCCACAGGGGAGCACCGTGGCCCTGATAAAAGTTACCAGGACCTTTAACAAGGAGATTACCTCTGGTGTCCTTGCTCTGAGAGGAAGGCATCTTCCCCTGAAACAGCAGCGGAGACTGGGTCAGAGCCTGTAGACCACTGGCCGAGAGGCAGCTTCGCACAGCACAGCCAGGAGGTGGGGTGGAGCCTGAGGAGATGCCACATGTTAAGTGCAGCCCCACAGGGTCCCAAACAGAGACGCTTGGCCCTTCCCAAGTTCTAAATGCCTCCTCCCAAATACTCTGCCCAACAGAAACCACATGGCAGATGGGTTTCAAAAATAAACTCACCAGAAACAAACACTTCGTTGTCCCCTGTGGAGGGACACAGTGGCATGCTCCAACTTGGAGACCCCTCTTCGTGCTTACTGGCTTCTGAATCTTCACTCAGGGCACTGCACACTCTTTTGGGCCCACACTCAGCTTCTTCCTTGGCAGACAGGAGTCTTTTCCTGGAGCCCAGCCCAAACTGTCCCCATGAGAAGACCTCCTCAACCTTAGGAATACTGTCCCTGGGAGGTGACTGGTCTGGCAGCTGACACACTCCCTCGAGCTCAAAATCCTCCAACATGGGAGCCTTGTGATGGCCAAGCTCAAGACCTTGCTCCCTTCCCTCAGGCTCAAGCAGTGACAAGCCCCCAGGAAGGTCTGCGCTGGCCTCACCCCGCCCAGCAAAGGTTCCAGTGCTGTAGTCTACGGCCCTCTTCCTCCGAGGCCAGTCTTTAATTGTGTCAGGTGTGGTCTTCCCACTGTGCTTGGGGGATGGTGTCCAAGGAACCCCAACATCTGTTTGAAATGGAGAGGGCGTACTGGAGGGGCAGCGGGTGGGGGTATAGGACTGGCAGATATAGGTTTGTCCCTTGCTTTTGCCAGGTGTGCTGTGTGAGGGGCGGAGGCAGGGGGGTGACATGTAGGTGGGTTCAGGTTTGTTGGAGGACCTGCTGCCTCTGGAAACACTGAGATCAGGGAAGGAGCCCTCCTCCCCCAAGGGGCTCTCTTCCTTTCCTATGGCATCAATTTCAAACACAGAGCTGGGATCTACCTTTTTGATCCTAAGTTTGGGAAGGCCAGAGGCTTGCATCTCCAGCTCCACCTCATAGGTCTGAGGGCTGGCAGGGTCCTTGGAATGCCACACAGAAGATTCCAGGCTCTCCAGTTGTGCTGTGGCCTGGCACCATCTTCTGTCTGAGGTGCAGCACAGGGAGGAGGACAGTACCACAGGAGAGCTGGGCTCAGACGAAGGGAAAGGCAGAAGCACCCCAGGATCAGACACAGAGGGCTTCTCACTGGTAACCTCTGTCCTGAGCCCCTCACCATCTTCCTCTGGTGAGACACCACTTTTCACATGGTGGTTCTCCTGGCCACGGTGTTTGGCATTATCAAGCAGAGTGAGGTATTCTGTGTCACTTACAACAAGCAAAGGAGAAGATCCATGCCAGTCAGTTCCAAAACCAGGACCCAGGTAACTCTGTCCTTCAGGAGAAGACTGAGGAGAGAGGCTCCCTTCCTTCTGGCACTTTCTAGATCCTGTGATGGCAGCTGGGCTGTGGGTTGTGTTGACCACAGGAACCACAGAGGGGCCAGGCTGGCATTTTGGGGAGCCTTGTTCAGGATTAGAGGTCTTTCTACACCGTCTCTCAAGTTTAGAAGGCCGTGGAGGTGGGATGGTGCCAGATGTAGCTCTCTGTGGGATTTTGTGGGGAGTTGAGGGAATAGGACAGGAGAGAGAAGTGGCTGTGCTGGGTGACATCTGGGGCTCTTTCCAATCCAGTTCTCCAAGGGGAGGGGATGCTGCCAAAGATTTTCTAAGTGGACTCCTAGAAACATCATCTGTGGGAGAGGGAAACTGTTTCTTTGGGGAAATGGGTAGGGAAGAAGTATCCCCTGGTCTCTTTGGGGTTTTGACAGCTATGTCCTTTAGTGTCTGTGCTAGCTCGCCTGCTTGAGAAACTCTGAGGAGATAGGGCTGTTGGTGTTTTTGATTCTGGGGTGTGCCCGTGAGGGGTGCTGCCCTTGAGGGTGTTCTGAGGGAGTATCTGACAGGAGTCAGATACCCATTCCTGAGCTGGGCACTTGAGGGAGCTGGGGATGCTGGACAGCAGGGGCTTTCTGGACTGGAGTTCACTGAATGTGACCATATACAATTTGGCAAAAATCCAGGTGGCTGAGCACCTGGCCTGCTGGGAGTTTTTGGTATGTCTGTTTCAACAGGAGAGGCCCCTTCTCCTGCCAAGGAGGATCCTTTCTGAGGAGTGACTTTTGATTTCAATCGTGTCCCATAGCCATGGGAGGAAGGGTCTTTTAAGGACTCCTGCTTTGCAGGTGTTGTTTCTGCAGGGGAGTGTGCAGAGCATAAATCCTTAAGCATTCTTTTTGGAGTATCCTCTGGAGTCCGTGGTGTATGAGGGAGCCTTCTCGGTGTAGTATTAGAAACATTTGGAGATTTCCGGTAACTCTTCTTGGGAGTCTGAAAAGAAAAATGCTTATTTTAGCGCCTGATTATTATTGTAACTTGTATTCTCTAAATAGTGTCTTTGTAATCTTTCAGACAATGAGAAAAGCAAACTAGAGACTTAAAGTCGACCAAATAGTAATCTATTTCCTTCTCTAAAACCTGATTCTGATTTTACTTTTCCACTATTTCCAGGACCAAGCACTATATCCAATCTTTGTTCCCTTAGAACATGCAATTTTAATATCAGCATACTACGCTAAACCATGCTTTGCTTCTAATTTCACCACTCAGAACTATCATTAGACTCCCCTTCTCTTCAAACAAAACAATAATTTCCTTTGCCTCCTGTATCCTCCAGGAGCCACCTCATCTGCCCTTAGCTCCACTCAACTGTGTGTGCTGAATACCTACTATGTGCAGACACTGTGGTGGGGAGGGCTTTGGAGTATACAGACACATGAGGTATTGCAACAATGATCAGGGCTCAGAAAGGACATTCCCAACCAAAAAAGTAATTAAAAACTCTAACAAATTAAAAAAAAAAAAAAAAAAGTTAAAAACTCCTTCTTGCAAAAAAAGTAGTTAAAAACTCTAACAGATGAGGAGGTCAAGCACTTTTTTCCCTCTACATCCTTACTAGATCATCTCAAGTGAATCCTGGTCTAGAGGACATTTCGTGTTCAGTGCTGTGTGGACAGGTGATAATAGTGTAGCTAACACAACTGTCAGGGACATGCAAAGATAACAAAGGAAGCTCGGGGACAGGAAGGACTTGTGAATTGGATGTTCAAGAATGGGTATCAAGGGGCTGGGTTGTAGCTCAGTGCTAGAATGCTTGCCTTACATGTGTGAGGCCCTGAATTTGATCCTCAGCACCATATATAAATAAAAATAAACATCTTATGTCCACCTATAACTAAAAAAATAGTAAAAAGAATGGGTATCAATAGGAGCAAGCAAAGGCTGGAAAAAATAAAGGCAAAGACACAAATAGAAAGAACAACAGCTATGTGTGAACAGAATATAGCCTGATACTGCTGAGCAGGAGTGTCAAGCAGGGAGGGCCCAAAGTCTTAGGCCAGCTTGGTGGGCAGTGACCAGACCACAGACCTGTCTCGGGGAGGGGAACTGATCTAGGTCATGTAGATCTGTGGTTTTCAAAACTTTCCCCAGAGTTTTGTCCTTTCCTAGACTCTAAGCAGTTTACCTGGGTTTTTCAAACAAAGACTATTTTAATACAAGGGTTCCATTTTAATGGAACTATTTTAATACAAGGGTTCCATTTTAGAAAAACTTAGCTTTATCGGATAAGGAGTCTACAAAGTATAAAGCAAAGCAAACATTTTGAGCAAAGTCAAATGAATGTTTTCCTTGGAAAGATCACTCTGACCTCTGTGTGGAAGACGGATTTGAAAGGGAAAAGGCTGTTGAAATGTTCCAGGTAGAACTGAACTAGAACAGGAATTGCAGGGATACAGAAGAAGGAAGGGGTAAATAAAATGGGCAGAATTCATCTGGTTGGTTATGCCCTGGGAAAGGAAGAAGTCAGGGGTCACTTCCAGGTTTCTGTACAGAGTGGACAATCAAACAGAAATGGATGAATGACTGCTATACATTTCAGAAAAACACATATGTGGTAAATAATACAAAGAGTAGATGAAACCCATCTCTACCTCTCTACAACCATGCCCTCAGCAAACCTGCTGCTTTAAGTTCCATTCCATGTGCTCAGTGATGACTCATATGGCACAACCCAACCACACCACATCTCTTAACTATTTACAGGCCACCTGCTTTTTTCCTTCCTGGACTCTATGTTCTATGTATACCTGGTAAGCTGTGGGTACCTCAGAACCCAAACTACTTCTTGGAGACTTTTTATTTCGGGCCGAACCCTTCTCCGAGGGACTGATCATTTCAGACACTGCCCCAAAGAAAAGCCTCTTTGGAGACCGAATACTTTGGGCTGGAGAATTTTCTCTTTGGCCTGAAAATCAAAAACAATAACTTTTACTTTTTTTTTTTCAATACCTGCCCTCCCAATACTATTGAAACAGCCAGTCCACACAAGAAAAGACAATGTTTCAGAGCAACTGGTGCGGAAAATCCCACCTAATTATGTCTAGAACGCAATGATCATTGCCTTCCTGAAGTTTAATAGATTAGTCCCAAGTCCTATGTTAGAAAACGCAGGCAACTGAAATAACTTAATTTGTAATTATAAATATATTTTAATTTTTTAGTATAAATACAAAAAATACTTCTATTATGTTAATTGTGGACAAAAGAATGAAAATAGACACCACCCATCTCTACCTATGATACTTGTGTGCAGCATCTGGCCATATGGCATAAATTATGGCTGACCAAGTTGTGGGAATCCAAGAGATGAATGGTTAGAGTCAAAGGACTGTTGTTCATCTAGTCATCACTCTGAACCTTGACTATATCTACCTCTTCTATTTCTCCAAAATCAAGAAAGAAAATGTCAGATTGTATGCTTCTTTTCCCAAAAACACTTCCCACCAAGTCAGCATGGATTTGTGAAGCTAGGTGGGCCCGTGTTACCTGACTTGTCTTGATGGAAGGAGTGGACTCTTTGCACACTTCGAGACTTTGGCTGAGATATAGAGTAGAAGGAACCAGAATTTGTTCTGCTAAATGACAACTGCTTGATTCGAGGACTTCGTCTCAAACTTATTTCTGCAGAACCAGAAACAGAATTAGTATCTAGGGAGAACTACAAGTTTAGAATTTTCCCATACTGTCAGAAATGGGCAAAATTTATGTAATACCACAAACAGGATGGAAATTCAACAGTGGCTATAAGCGATTTTGAAGTCTCTCTTAAATAGCTAAAGGGGTTTGATATATGGTCCCAATAAGGTATTAAAAAAAAAAAAAAACACTGGCCCACTTTCAGAAGTCTTATAAACTGCCACCTGATATAGGGTGAAAAAAAAGGTATGTATAATGTGCCATTTGTTAAAAAACAAAAAACACAAACAGGCTTCATATGTGCATGCTACTTATATTTGTATCGAAATTATACTGGTAAGAGTATATGCTATGTATAAACAAAGTATATCTGAGTTGTGGGACTATCAAGTAATTTTTCAAAATTTTGTCTTCTTTATACATTCAATTTTTCTACAACATAAATTACTTGAGCAATTAAAAAAAGAAGTTTGTGAAAATCCCTCCTTTCATATATATTTTCTAAATGAGCCATAGCATTGTGTGTGACACGGTAGTTTAGCTCCCCCAGTTACACTTCTATTACATAAAAATATTTCTTCTTCAGAATTCAATTAATTCCATGTAAAAGAACATTCACTTATAAATAGTGAGCTACATTGTGTACCTGTGGCCATCAATTTCTGTAAATTGAGGATATGCTGAGTACAGAAATGTTTATGTAGAAGCTGGCAGAATGTAGAAGTATAGTGGTAGTACTCACCATCTTCTTCTTTTATAGGAGACTCTTCTACAACATCAATATTAGGACCAGGATCAGAAGACCTTAAGGAATAATCAGCATAAGGATTCAATATTATTATAATTAATGCACATTAAAACTAGAGACAGGTTTTCATTTAACAAGATAACAAAGAACAGTGTTTGACAATATTAGTGTTTGTAAGCAGTCTCATACATGATTATTATTATTTTTTGGTATTGGGGATTAAACCTAGGGTCTTGAGCATTTAAGCACAAACTCTACCATTGAGCCATATCCTCATTCCAACATATCAATATTATTGTGAGATGGTTGGCATGCTTTTAAAAAAAAGCAATTTTATAACATCAAAATTATTCTAAAATATATTAATACTTTTTTTTTTTTTAACTAGGGATTTACCTGGGGCCCTTAATCACTGAGCCATATTCTAGCCCTTTTTATTTTGAGACAGGATCTCACTAAATTGCTTAGGGCCCCAAATCTCCAAGTTGCAGGGATTCCAGGTATGTACAACCACATCTAGCAGCTCAAGTTTCCATTTAAGAGCTTTAATTTCTGCCATTTTGTCAAGGACTTCTTACCCACCAATTTTACTGTAAACTTTCACCAGTATGTAACACCTGTCAACAAATAATGACAAGATGGAGTTTGAGCAAGATGAAAAAGATGTGCTTCTTATTCCCTTTAAAGTATGGCTAAAAACCTTGGACATTATATATAAAAGAGGAGACGACTCTGAAAGGTAGAGAGACGGCAACTTAGCTGAGGACTTTAGGACCTGAGAAAAGATGGTGCAGTGAGCTCCCCTTTTTTCAGCTGCACACATCCTAGCTGGGTTCGGGAGAAGCTGAAAATGTAGATATGCCGATAGATAGACAGATAGACAGACAGGTGGATAGAAACAAACAAACAAACAAAAAACAAACAAACACCCAATGCCACACAGAGAGACAGCTTTCTCAAGCCAAAGAACCAGGAAAGAGGCAGCCTAGCAAGACAGAATACTTCAGATAACTACCCTTCTCAACTGATCATTGCAGAAAAAACTGCAGCCTCACCCATACCTCTGTCAGCAGAGGCTGAGCTGGGATCCTAGACTTCTTGCATTGCCTGGCAGGAATGGGGACATACATTTTGCATATCAACAGGTGAACTGATTTAAAAACTGCAGACTATTCATTTGATGGATACTACCCAGCAATGAAAAGGGATGAACTGCTGATATAAGCAACAACAAATCTCAATGATACCAAGTAAAAGAGGCCAGACAAGAGTATACTCTGTATGGCTCTCCTGCCCACACAATATTATAGAGTCCTTTGTAGTTAATAAGCAACAAGGTTAAGATTGAAGTCTGGATTGAAGGTCAAGAGAAGGCAAACAGTGGCCCCCAAGATCACGGTGAAGATAGTTTGAGTGTATGCAGAAGCCTGGACAAGGATGTCACTCACCTGCCCTTGATTTGTCTATGAAGTAGTCTCTTGGAGACTTGCTTATGTACTGGAGTCTCAGCCACACTCTTAGTCAGCAGTTTGTGATAACCTAAAATGTAAAAAAAGGAACTGAATTTATATATGGTCTATTAGCTAGCTAGAGTAGATCTTTTTAAGTTTTGTCTTTATAAAACTCAATGGGATAGAAAGTTTATCAACATTATTAGAGATTAAATAATGACAGGCCAATGTAAAATACTTCAAAATTATTTATCACATAAGCAATCCTAAAAAATGAAAAGTGCTCACTTCTTAAGACTAACATACCTATCCACCTCATTAGTGGTTCTTATGAAGAAATAATATGTAAAAATAAGGACATGCCATGCAAGTATTAATTATTAAGATAAATCTAGTTGGCATAAGATATCTCAGAATAGGTAGCCAAGCTACACAAGGGGAGATCTGGTTTAGAGTAAGTTAAAAATGACAAAATTACTCAGTGGTGGAGTGCCTTCAAAGTCCTAGGTTTGATTCCTGGCACACACACAAAAGGGTGACATCAGCCGAAATGATGGAGAAGGACCTCTGAAAAAAACCCTCCTCTTAAGGAGAAAGAACTCTGGAAAAATTAGTTATTTTTAGAACTCTGGAGATTAGCTAAAGGTTTGCAGGAAAAATGGCCAACTCTCAGGAAGTACAGTGAGGACTGTGGTACTTTAACCTGCCCTAGTCCCAATTCCCATTCCCTAGCCCTGTGGTCACCTTGAAAACCAACAGCCCTATAGTTTCTGGATGGGGCAGAATGGGATTAGAGCTCCTCCAAAGCACTGCTCCCAGACACCTGTCATCATTTGACCCTACAGTTCCCTGGAAAATCCTACTCTCAAGACTGGTCTCTACTTACCAGACTTAGGACTCACCTGGTATAAACTACCTTTTCCCAGGAAGCAAGTGGTTTATTGAAAGTGTTAAATATCACAGCTGCCTGAGGTGGTGATAATATGTGGGGAAGAATTCTACACCCAACAAAACCACAGTTCAAAACCAAAGGAGAGGGCTGGGGTTGTGGCTCAGTGGTATAAAGCTTGCTGAGCATGCATGAGGCATTGGGTTTGATCTTGGCACCACATAAAAATAAACAAAAATAAAGGTATTGTGTCCATATACAACTAAAATATATATGTAGGAAAAAACCAAAGGAGAAACCGACATATTCCCAGATTAAAACAAAACCAAAAGCTGTGGTTGTAGCTCAGTGGCAGAGTGCCTGCCTAGCATGTGTGAGGCATTGGGTTCAATTCTCAGTACCACATATTAATAAACAAACAAACAAACAAATAAAATAAAGGTTCATTGACAACTAAAACAATATTTTGGATGTGATGGTGCATGCCTGTGATACCAGTGACTTGGGAGGCTGAGGCAGAAGGATCACAAGTTTAAGGCTAGCATGGGCAACTTAGCAAGATCCTGTCTCAAAATGAAAACATAAAAAAGAGATGGGAGTGGACTGGGGTTGTGGCTCAGTGGTAGAGCACTTGCCTAGCATGTGCGAGGCCCTGGGTTTGATCCTCAGCACCACATAAAAATAAACAAACAAAATAAAGGTATTGTGTCCAACTACAAGTAAAAGATAAATGTTTAAAAAAAAAAAAAAAAAAGAGCTGTTTTACAAAAACTGGAGTGGTAAGGTACTTCTGGGTTTGATCCCAGTCCAAGAAGAAACAACAACAGGGCTGGGGTTGTGGCTCAAGTGGTAGCACGCTCTCCTAGCATGCTTTAGGCACTGGGTTCGATTCTCGACACCACATAAAAATAAAAATCTTGTGTCCACCTAAGACTGAAAAATAAAAAAAATTAAAAAAAGAAACAACAACAAAACCCAAACAGAATTTATCACCAGATGGCCTGTCCCGCACATAGTACTAAAAGGGAATCCTTCAGGCTGACAGGAAAGGGCAAAAGAGTAATTAAAATGCAGAAGCATTAAAGTAAACTGGATCTGATAAAAAAAAAAAAAAAAACTTATAAAAGACAGTATTAAAATTTTTTTTGTTTACAACTTTTTCTCACCCTGTGATTTAAAAAATGAAACCAATATAAATCTATATTGACATGGGCTGGGGCTGGGGCTCAGTGGTGAGTGCTCGCCTGGCATGCATGAGGCACTGGGTTCGATCCTTAGCACCATATGAAAGTAAAATAATTGATATTGTGCCCACCTATAACTAAAAAATAAATACTAAAAAAAAATCTGTATTGACAGACATAAAATATAGAGATATCATTTGTATGACAGCACAAAGGACAAGAAATAGAATTACATAGGAGCAGTTTTTGTAAAACTAAAATCAAGCTGGTATCAATTAGAACTTGGCTGTTTAAATTATTAATTGTAATCCCAAGGGCAGGAACTCATGCACAAAGATGGAGAGGAAAGCTCTAGGGATTGGTGACACTATCAAAACAACTGATAAGCTACAAAGAATCAAATACTTGGGAACTTTGAAACCTACCTGAACATTTATTAGAACCAGGAGGTGCTTGGTGAGGAGAGGCTGCTGATATTTAGAAGGAATGAAGCCCATGAACCAGGGACTGCCCCCTTTCCTCAGCCCCACTGCAGCTGTGGGACAGCAATCCCCATTCTAGGAGCAGCTGGCTGGTGTTAGGGCAGACAGCAGTCCTCCTAAAGTCCGGAATTGTATCCTTTGGTCAGTCTAGGGATACTGTGGGACTGATGCACACAGCATGGTTTCTGCCCTCTCAGGCTGCAGTGGCTTTCTCTAAAGTACCTACTGTAAGATTTAAAAGGACAGAAATGCCTTCTCTTCACCCCATTTTGGAAGCCAGAAATTTAAGGAAATCTTTATCAGGTCACTGGCTGGCCACAGAAGAAAACAGAAACTTCAGTAACCACACACAACAAGGAGTACACACTTCACAAAAAATAGTTTGGAAAAGCTACAAAAGGAAAGCAGCAGCCCACAAAAAGCAAAAATCAGCCATCCCTGAGGGGGCTTGGAGAATCAGATTTCTATAATTAGCATATCATAGTATCCTTCCTTCCTACTTCTTGACAAAAAATTACAAAGTATACAAAGAAATAGGAAAGTATGGCCCTCTCATAGGAAAAAGAATTTGACAGAAATCAAAATTACCTAATCTGAGCAGAAAGAAAAAAGAATGAGGAAAATGAACAAAGCTTGAGGAACCTGTGGGATACCACCAAGCATACCACCATCAACATGAGAAGCCTAGAAGAGACAGAGGCAGGAAACTATTTTGAAAAATACTTAAAAATTTCCTAAATCTGATGAAAAACATGAACCTACACATCCAACAAGTTCAATGAACCCCAAACAAGAGAAATCAAAGAAATTTATACTGAGATATTATTGTCAGAGCAGGGCCTGCCTGTAATCCCAGCAGCTTACAAGGCTGAGGCAGGAGAACTGCAAATTTAAAGACAGCCTCAGAAACTTACTGAGTCCTAACTTAGTGAGACCTTGTCTCAAAATAAAAAAATAAAAAGGGCTGGGGATGTGGCTCAGTGGTTAAGCGCCCCTGGGTTAATCTGCAGTACCAAAAAAAAAGATAGTATTATGGTACTTTTGGCTTATAACTCCTCTTTTTTTTCCTATGATTTAAAAGGAAAAAATACAAAACGATAATTATCAATCTGTATTAACGGCCATACAATGCACAAAATGTACTTTATGACCATGACAATAAAGGGGAGGGACAAAAACATACATGAACAAGGTATATACTATTGAAACTAATTTGATTTTATCCAAACTAGGCTGTCTTAAGTTAAAGGTGTTAATTATGATTGCCAAGATAACCACTAAGGAAATAACTATAAAACACACAGAAAAATAATGGAGGAAACAAAACTATAAAAAAGTCAGGTTATACAAAAACAAACAAACAAAAAAATGGAGGAATTGGGGAAGAAAAAGGAATAAAGAATACAGAAAATGAAAAAATGGCAGCAGTTGTTCCTTATCAGTAATTACTTTACATGTAAATGGATTAAACACCACGATTAGAAAGCAGAAATTGGCAGAAGAGATTAAAAAAAACCAACTCTATGCTACCTACTGGAGACCCAATAAAGATACAAAGGTTGAACATTAAAGGATAGCAAAAGATACCACATTCAAAGGAGCTGCTTGGTTATATTATTGTTAGACAAAATAGAATTTAGGCCAAAAATGTTGCAAAAGACAAAGATTTTACATATTAATAAGATGATCAATTCATCAAGAAGATACAACAATTATAAACAGATACATCTAACAACAGAATCCCAAAACATATGAAGCAAAAACTGACAGAATTGAAGGGAGAGATAATTCAACAATAATTATTACATTATACTTTCAAATAATGGTTTGAACAATTCTCTTCAAAGAGAAGCTCAACAAGGAAAAAGGAAACTTGAATAACACCATAAACCAATTAGACCTGACATAAATCTATAGAACACTTTACTCATCCAGAGCAGAACATACATTCTTCTCAAGCACACATGGAACACTCTCCAGGACAGATCAAATATTAGGCCATGAAATAAGTATCAATACACTGCCCCCCCCGCAGTGCTGGGGACCAGACCCCAGGCCTTGCATATGCTAGGCAAGTAGCTCTACCACTGAGTCCTATTCCCAGTCTAAGTGTCAATAAATTTATAAAGACTGAAATCATACAAAGTATGTTCTCCAACACAAATGGAATGAAACTAGAAATCAATAGAAGGGAATGTGGGTGACTCCCTAATACATGGGAATTAACTTTTCAAAATAACCAGTGAGTCAAAGAAATCACAAGGGATTAGAAAGTGTTTTGAGATGACAGTGAAAAAACATCAAACCAAAACTTACAGGATAAAGCTAAAGCAATATTTAGACAGGAAACTGTAGCTATAAATGTGTGTACTTAAAAAAGAAAGCACTAAAATCAAACCAAGTAGAGAGAAGGAAATAAGTAAAATTAAGATTAGAAAAAGAGAAAAATTGAACTTCCTTAAAGAGACCAACAAAATTGACAAACAAAATTCCTCTTTACTTGCTTACCCTGAAATGTGGTACTTTTGTTGGTCTTTTTGAAGTTGTCGAGTTTACGGTCCAGACCTTCCACAATTGACACAGAATGGCTTCGAGGCAATCCCCGTTTTAGTGATCTCTTTGAAGGAGAAAACATTGTCTCGTTGAAGAGATTTCTTCGAACTTTGGTCACTTCTGAAAGCGTGGTGCGGGTGGGAAGAAAGAAAGTCAAATATTCTCATCAATAAGACAGAAGAGCTTTTATCCAGAGAAACTGTTTAAGGAAACCACTGTACTGATTGCTATTTTCACATTTACTAAAAAGATTTCTTTAGAAAATCCAAGTGTGATTTAAAACATTTACTCTTACAGATTCAAAAATTTTTATGTATGATTTTGCATGAGGTAAGGATAATATCATTTTTTTTTTTTGCAGGGGGATAACTAGGTGTTTCAGCATCATTTGGATCCAAGATTATTCATTCCCTAATGAATTGTCTTGGCATCCTGGACAAATAATCAACTGATCATAATAATTGCTAAGGTGTTTTTTAGAGAAAGGGTCTTGCTAGGCTGGCAGTGAACTTGTGATCCTCCTGCTTCAGCTTCCTGAACAGCTGAGATTATAGGCATGTACCAACATTCCCAGTGATGTTTTAATTCTTTTTAAAATGTTAAACAGATTTCAGCAGTAAAACATCTAGTCCTGAGCATTTCTTTATGGGAAGTGTTTTCATAACTAATTCAATCTTTTTTAACTTGTAGATCTATTTAGTTTTTCTTTTTCTCCCAAATCTCTTTTTCAGTAGTTTGTGTCCTTCCAGGAATCTGTCCATTTAATTTAGCTTACCTAATTTTTTGGTATACAGTTGTTCATAATTTCCTACCACAACTTTGGTTTAAATTAACTTTTCAGGATTACAAAGAAGGCCCACATCATTTATTAAATTAGAAGCTTTACACATTATAAAACAGAAATAATCCTTATAGAAAAGGATGGTTAATTTAGGTTATGGTTAATATGGTCTTGTGTTATTTCTCACTTTGGACCTTTTTGTTGTCTTGTACAGAAACTCTTTTTATTCCATAGATTTCTTCTTCTGATGACTTTACTAGTCTGCTGGGTTATTTTTATTTTTAGTTCATTTTTGGGGTGAGTGGGTGGGGTGAGGGGGAGATAGGGTCTCACTATTTTGCATGGGCTAGTTTTTAACTTGTGGGTTCAAGTGCTCGTCCTGCTTCAGCCTTCCAAGTAGCTAGGACTATCAGTGTATGTCACTGTGCCCAGCTTGCTGGGTTATTTTAAATTCAGTTCTTGATTTCAGAGCATGGGTGAGTCTGAGTCTAGAAGAGTTAAAGTTAAGAAAACAGCTAACAAGTTGATAAACACTTGACAAAACTAGCAAGATGGCACCTAATCTTAAGCAAAATAACCTGGTAGAGGTAAATCTAAAATTCACTAAGGGTGAATTCAAAGAACAGCTCACTGAAATAAAACCAAATAATCCAGGATCCACCAACTGGGAGCAGTCTATGTTAATCCATAAATGACATAAACATTAATGTTAATGACACCAACAACACATTTCATGTTTCAAAATTTTTCTATATTAGGCTGTCTATGAAACTGATTTGTGACCTGAAAGCCAAATTGGATTTGTTATTTTCTACTTTCTCCTGTGTTTTAAAATATTTAATAGCTAGAGAATTTTTCAAAAAATAGCACAATAAACATAAATTTGCCAACTGTCAACTTTTGCTTTTTCCCTTCATCTCTCTTTCTCTAATGTATATAATTTTTCTACCCAAACCCAGGAGAATAAGTTGTGGATTTCACAACTCTTCCCTTCCCTATGTCGGCATATGTCTCTTAACAAGGACATTCTCCTACATAACCATGATGCCATTATTACATTCATCAGTATTATCTAGCATACTACCTTTCTTCAAATTTTTATAGTTGTCTCAATAATATACTTTATAGTTATTTTTTCTTTTCTAAATTTAAGATCAAGCAGAGATCATGGAGTGCATTTAGCTTTCATGCTTAAACTCTTTTCATCTAAAACACTTCTTCTCTTTGCTCTTTTGTTGTTGTTTTGGTATGGTTTTTTAGGCCTTCATGATAAGAACATTTTAAAAGATTTCAGGACAGTTATTTTATAGAATCCAGTATTATGGGATCATGTGAATATCTTATTTGCCTGAATAAGATATAGGGATGTATTTTGTTAACCAAGGATTTAAAGCCATAATTTACAGCTGAATGCAACTGTTTAAATACCTGCAATCAAAATAAAATTGTCATTCCAGTGAATAGATGCATACCCTGGAAGAACAAAGCATACCTTGTACTGTGTCCTTCCCTGGGAGTCCAGGTTGCTGGGGGGCAGGGTGAAAGTTCTCCTGGAAAATGAGAAAATCCTATAAGGAAATTTACATAAGTATTCATTTAAACAGAAAGAATAAAAGTTCCACATAAAGCCCTTCAATCCTTGCAGTATAGGAACTCATAGGAGAAACAGTAAAACACACTAAGGTAGATGTTCCAAAGATGTTCTCTACCACATTGTGATAATACAAAGTAAGAAACTGTATACGCTCATAAAGAATGAACCACTAAATGACTTATATACCCATCCAATGCAGATATTAAGAGAATAAGAAAGGAAGACTTATAATGCAGAAAGTGAACTGTGATGGGGGAAGATTTTTTTAAAAGCAGAATAATAAGTATAGTAGATGAAACCATATTTAATATTTATGTGTATATGGGAATATTACAGATAAGTATAGCCTTTGATGATTGTTTGTGGTATATACAGAAAAGGGTTGGGACTATATATAACAAACAATTGGTGATTGTATCTGAACAACTGATGGTGAAGGAATACATTATTAACTTTATATGATTTCAAGTTTTTTTTTTTTAACCAATGATCATGTATACATTTTATATCTTAAAAAAAAAAAAAAAAAAAAAAACAAATTAAAAAAAACCCAGGGATCCTGTAATCCCAGAGGCTCAGGAGGCTGACATAAGAGGATTGCAAGTTCAAAGCTAGCCTCAGCAACTTAGCGAGACCTTGTCTCAAAATAAAAAATAAAAAGGGCCAGGGATGTGGCTCAGTGGTTAAGTGCCCCTGGGTTCAATCCCTGGTAGCAAACAAACATCAAACACCCACGGAAAAACCACACAAATTAAAGCATAGCTATGTGCTTAGGAATGTCTCTGTATCAAACTTTTATTTACTTACTATTCTAGTAAAGGATTTAGGAGTCTAAGCCTCAGATGTATCTAAACAAGGGAATGGTTTCTCATGATTTGTTTTGTCAGTTATGCTATTATAATCGTTGAAGATTGAGCAGAAACTTAACAAATGATATCAGTGATACAATGAAGGTTTTGTTGCAAAAGACATGAAAAGTGGTAATTCTTAGTCATTTACATTAGTTGATAATAACTCTTTTAAAGAGTTAAATTATAATTGTAAAAATATGTTCAACGTTCAGTTTCCTAATCCAGGGACCAGCAAACTACTGTATACAGACCAAATCTGGGCCATCTCTTATTTCGAAAATAAAGCTTATTGAAACATGGCTGAACCTGTTTGTTTACATACTGTCTGTGGCCACTTTCCTACAACAATAGAACTGAGGCAATGTGCCAGAGACTGCATGACCTGCAAAGTTTTAAATATCTACCATCTTTATAGAAAAAGTTTGTCAACCCTTGTTAATCTATATATTTGATATAACTGAAAGGAAAACTGACAGTTATGTCCATGAGGCACTGGGTAGAATCAAGCTTTTTAAAAAATCATTGTGCTCTTCTGGAACATATATTAATTAATATATATATATACTTATACATTAATTATACATTAATTAATACATATTAATTAATATATAAGTTCACTGCTTCTAAGTTCACTACATTGCTACTTCAGAAAATTCAGATTTACTATATAAAAATTAAACATCTGGTCCTTTCAGTTGAAGTGCTGTGATTAACTACAGCACTAACTTTGACATGAAAAAATTTATTAACCAAAATCAAATCCTGATCTCAGTAAATCTGGTCTTAAAGAAATAAACACTCTTGGCCATTATGAAAATAAAGTTCAAAAAATGTTAGGAAGTGCAAACATCATTGTAAATTCTAGTGAGAAAGAAGGTCTAACAATCTTTAGCTATCCAGTTTTGGATTTCACACTCATCAATCAGGATTGCAAGATATGTAAGATTCACATCTTATTCTCAGGAGAGGTATGGTAGGAAAGTGAACACTACCAACTCCTTAAAAGAACTCCTGCTCGGGCTGGGATTGTGGCTCAGCGGTAGAGCTCTCGCCTAGCTCGTGCAAGGCCCTGAATTCAATCCTCAGCACCACATAGAAAATAAACAAACAAAAATAAAAGTATTGTGTACAACTAAAAAATAAATATTAAAAAAAAGAAGAGGAACTCCTGCTTCCAATGCCACCTATCTAGATACAGAATAAACCACTGTCTTAATGATTAAGGTTTCTGAAGCTATTGCTCATAGAATTTTAACTCTTCTCAGTTTGTGCAGTTCAAAAGTTTCACTGTACTTTTAGTCTCCTTTCTTCCTTAGTAAGCAGATTCCAGCTAGGTTTCTTTTTATTGCAAACAATAGAAACTTCAAGTACTTATGCCTACTGCCACAGAAAAACCAATTGCATTCTGACTTCATGTCAGTCATTATCTTTTTATTTTTACTTTCAAACTTGTCACTAAAGTAAAATAAACTTGTTAGTGAAGTCAATTTGTTATTGAATTAAAATATATATCCTGAAAAAGTGTATATATATATATATATATATATATATATGTGTGTGTGTGTGTGTGTGTATGTATATATATATATGTATATACATATATATTAAAAAAGTACTTTTCTGGGAGACAAAGTCCTATTATTATTATATACTATTTTATATAAACTTTTCACTTATTTTGATATTATTTGAGTTTTGTTATCTATATTAAAGACTTTGAATTAATTTATCCATTTTTTTTTTTTTAATGGTGCCAAGGATTGAACCAAGGGGCACTTAAACCACTGAGCTGTATCCCCAGCCCTTTTTGTGAGACAGGGTCTCACAAAATTGCTTAGGTCCTCACTAATTTGCTGAGGCTGGCTTTGAACTTGTGATCCTCCTACCTCAGTCTCCAGAGAAGCTGGGATTATAGGCGTGTGGATTAATTAATAATTAATATTAATTAATTAATTAATTAATATAACCTGGATTAATTAATTCTTAACTTTTACTTGCTATTTTTCTCCAAATTACCTCTATCATACTCTTGGGTAAAATGGTTAATATCATAATGAATTTTTATTTCTTTTCCCCTTGGATTATAGTCTCATGTACATTCATAAGAATATTTAACATCAGTTGAGCATCTGTAATTCCACAGAAATCTGAAGAGCTCTAAAATCCAAAATTGTTTGAGCATCAATATGTTCTGTGCAAATACTTTAAAATCTGAAAACTCTAAAACCTGAAATACTTCTGGTTTCAAGCATTTTGGATAAGAGATACTATTTTTGTATCCCCCACAGTCAATTTCCTAAAAGCAGAGACACTGTCTTTCATCTTTATTTATTGCGTAAACTCAAGACGGCAGGAACAACTCAATTAATGCCGTTTCATATTTATTGGAGATTACTTACTTTTTTTGTAGTTCTCTTGGACACTCTGGGAACTTCAATTTGTCGAAGATTCTGTGAAACCTCTGCAATACTTTTATGTCTTATTAGTGCATTTTTCCTTTTAAAAATTGAAAGAAAGTCAAGATACAGTAGATAAAAGTACATATGGTTAAATTGGAATGGAATCAGAGTCTAAAATAAAACTTTACATGAATACAAGCCAGATATCTTGGGGTTGGACTAGAGTTTATTAAAAAAAAAAAGTCAAACCTAGAATTTCCAAAAATAACCACTATATGTTCAACTAGTTAATAATAATAAAAAGCATCCAAGGAAACTTAAAAAGTGAAACTCTAAGCTTATTTCATAAAACGTTCCTAGTTCATAGAGACCTGATGTGAACAGTAAAAAAAAGGGCTTTAGGAACTACAAAATAAACACTATTTATTCCCCTAGGGGATAAAAAATAGGCTCAGTTGACTGGTAGGAGCTCAGATAGTTGGCTTTTGTGATTCAGATATAAGAGTGACTATAATTCAATATATTATAGGGACAAAAACTAGACTATGGTTTAAATATACCCTTTGACCTGTAACAGTGTAAGTAGTTTCTTTGGAGTTCCTACCTTCTCTTCTTGGCTGATCTGGTACGGAGCTCCTCCAGTTGGTCAGATTCAGTGCCACCAGACACTGACTGGTGAGTACTGGATGAGAGAGGCATGGAAAGAAGTGGTGATTTGCTCTCTTGTGTCATGGAGTCATCACTGAAAAAATCTGTAGGAAGGACACTAGCCAACTTCTGAGGAATCAGAAACCCGAGGCTGTTGTAAAGATTTCCAAGTATCTTTGGGATGGAGTCGACATACCTGTGGAGGAGACTGGTTAAATACAGAACAGAAACTACCATCTCATTCCCTCTATTCACTCCTTTATCCGACATGAGAAATAGTCCTTATAGTCGCATAACAGATAATACTCTGTGTAGTTCTTGGTAAAACAATTTAAGTTAAGTTGGTAGCCATCAAACTTACAATCTCAAAATCTCCTCCAGAAACTTGGCTAGGTAAGCTGGATCTTCAGTCACACACACCATGCGCAGCAAATTTGTCACCTGATGAAGAATTTAGAAAATGACCATACGCCCTCTGTGGGGCAGCTGAAAATACTAGGACATAACTATACACTTGCCTCCTCCACTACTTGGTCCATTTCATCTGCACTTTCCAGTATCAAAGGGCACTGCAGACACATCTCCAGATGAAGAAATACCTGAAGCTGACACCTTGGGAGAAAAAACACTCAGTCATATCTACTTTTCATGCCACTTAACTGAAAAACTCCCTTCTTTAAGTACAGATCTATTTATGTAAGAAATGACTAGTAAGAAGCTGGGTATGGAGCATACGCCTGTAATCCCGGCAACTTCAGAGGCTGAGGCAGGAGGATTGCTAGTTCAAGGCCAGCCTCAGCAACTTAGTGAGAGCCTGTCTAGAAAATAAAAAGGGCTGGGGATGTTACTCAGTGGTAGAACACCCCTGGGTTCAATACCTAGTACCAATAAATAAATAAATAGCCTCTGCTTTCTGCAAATACTGATTTGCTAATTAGGTAAATAGGTGATTCACACTACACATCAAAATATCACAAAGAATCAGCTACAAAAGTACCTTCAATTCCAGCACCACATATACACACAAAAATAGCACTTTCAAGCAACTGGCAGTTTTAAAGTGATTGAAGCAAATCTTGAGAATTCTGTTTTGGAGCAATGGCAAAATAAATAAATAAATAGATAGATAGATAGATAGATAGATAGATAGATAAGATAGTTACTTACTCTCTGACTTTGTTCTCTTTATCCAGTTTTTTCCCTGCATTTTGTCGGAGACTTTTACTTGTTTTTAAGAGGTTACTTTTTACATGATTCAGACAGTTCACCTAAAAATACAAAATCATTATATAGAAGAATACTAAGTTTCTGTGGTATATATACATAATGGAATATTACTTAGCTTTAAAGAAGAATGAAATATGGCAACCGGAGAATATTGTGCTAAGCAAAATAAACCAATCCCGAAGAACCGAAGGCTGAATGTTTTCTCTCACATGCGGACACTAATTCACAATTGGGGAAAGGGAAAATAGAGTTATTTTGGACTAGACAGAGGGGAGTCCAGGGAGGGGAGGGGGCTTGGGTTGGGGGTAGGAATGATAGTAGAATTAATCAGACATTATTACCCTATGTGCTTATTTGATTACATGACCTGTGTAACTCTATATCATATACAACCAGATGAATGAGAAGTTATACTCCATTTATGTATGATGTATCAAAATGCATTCTGTTGTCATGTGCAACTAATTAGAACAAATAAAAATATATTTTAAAAAAGAATACTAAGTTTCTTATCATTATTTCTAATTTCTTATAAAATGCCCAAATGAGGGAAATATATTCCCATTACAAATTTTCTTCCTTTCATTTGCATGAAAAGTAGTGAATGAACATCTTCTTTTACTTGGTCAAAAAGTATTTGCAAGCAATTGAGCATGGATACATCAAGCCCACAGACTTGAAAGTAGTGATGGAGAAGCCTAAGTGTCATAAATAACTCCTGTTCACTTTAGAGAAGGAGTCCTGCTTTTGCCACAAAGCACAAATAAAAATAATAATATGCCCTAAAATGGTGATTTTTAACACTTCTAGTCATAAGCATTAAGGAAGATTTTTAAACTATAGATGGCCAAGTCCCAATTCTAGAGATCTGGAGTTAATCTATTAGTCTGGAGGGAGCCAGGCATTAGCGCAAGCACACACACACACAAAACCCAAACAAATAAAAAAAACCCAAACCCAAAATGTTCTTGGTGCAGCAGAGGTTAAAACCACTGACTTAATTCATATAGTCAAGATGCAGCTCAAATGAGTAAAGAGCTTTTTCATTAGGAGGAAATGGACATGACCCATTTCTTTAATTTCCACCTTATCAGTTCTTCATGTCCATCTTCCAAACTCTAGAACTGTACTCACTTCTCTTTTTTGAATCATGTACAGTAAAATGGAAATCTCCAAAGATACGTGAATCAAACCCATCAACAATTAACCAAAGGCATTATCCAAAATTTCTTACTTCTAATTCCTTAGTTCCTTTGGATTTTAGAAACATTTTAATGGTTGAGATCATGTTCCGAGCACATGAATATAACATGCTTTCTTCTGTGGCCACAGTCTTTTGGTAATTCTCACGTATGTAAGATAGCAGCTCTTCCTCGGTTTTAAAATCTGTGAAAAAAAGTAAAATTGACCATCACATTTGGCTCATGTCATTGTATAATTTAAGCTAGTGGTTGTCAACTCAGAGGGATTTTTGTCTTCCCACAGGACTTCAGACTATGTCTGGATTGTCTCCACTGGGGGAGGTAGTGGGTTACTAGTGTCTGGTATATAGAGGCCAGAGATGTTATTGAATCTCCTACTGTGCACAGGACAGGCCTCACAACAAAGGACTATCCAGCTCAAAGTATAAATAGTATTAAGATTGAGAAAATAGAGATTAAAAAATAAAAATAAATAAATAAACTTTGAGCAATAATTATTGCATGATATCACCTTTGAGTTACTAATGCCTTATTCTTTCTCTTTAAATTTAAATCCCTTTTTTTTCGGGGGGGAGGGTCCTGGGGATTTAACTCAGGGATACTTTACCACTGAGCTATACTTCCATTCCTTTTTATTTTTTATTTTGAGACAGGGTTTCATTAAGTTAAGATGGGCTTCTAACTTTCAGATCCTCCTGTCTTAGCTTCCCAAGTCGCTAGGATTACAGCCTTGGACCCTTGAACCCAGCTAAATCATTCTTATCTTGGTATTGTCTAGAATTTTATTTGACTTTTCTTTCTTTTTATATATACATACAGAAAGTAATTAATCTTCTCAAATCAAACACACATATTAAAAAATGTAAGGCTAGGAAAAAAACAAAACTCTTTGTTCATAAATGACATGATTATCTATGTAGGAAATCTGAAACAATCAAGAAAATTCCTTGAATTAACAAGGGATTACAACAAAGCTGCACAATGTAAGGATAATATGTAAAAGTTCATCACTTTCCTGTATATCAATAATGTATAAGACATACAATTAAAAATGCATGTTTAATTAACAATCACATTTATATTAGCACCCTCAAAAAATGAAGTACTCAGGAAGTAAGCTGAACAAAATACAGATAAGATCTATTTGAGGAAAGCTACAAAGCTCTCTGAAAAAAATCAAAGAACTAAATAAATGGAGTAGTATTCCATGTTCATTAATATAGAAAGACTCCATATTGTCAAGATGTAAACTCTTGCTGGGCATTATGGAATACACCTATAATCCTAGCATCTTGGGACATTGAGGCAGGAGAATCACAAAAATTGAGACCAGCCCCAGTAACTTAGTGAGATCCTTTCTCAAAATAAAAATTAAAACTGGCTGGGGATGTAGCTCATGACAAAATATACCTGGGTTCAATCCCTAGTATTAAAAAAAAAAAAAAAAATCAATTTGTCCCAACCTGACCTATATATTTAATGCAAACTCAATCAAGATCCCAGTAAGTTGTTCTGTGAATATTGACAAACTGATTTTAACTTATACAGAGAAGCAGAAACAAAATTACCAAAGAATGGCAAATAGTCAAACATTGGTAAACTTGATTATAATGGATATGTGTAAAACCAGGTACTTAACAATTAGATAATACACATTATTTTCAAGTACACATGGAATATTAACAAGTACACATGGAATATTAACAAAACCTGACCACATATTAGACCAGAGTTTTAGCAAATATTAATCAATAACTTACAGACAACATTGTAACACTGTATAAGCACAATCTAAAAATATTAAGAATAAAATAAGATACTCCCTTACTTTAGGAGTGTTAGAAGAATCAGTAAAAGTCAAAAACAGCATTCTCATGTATAATGCAGCTAAATTTATACTTTTAGAAAAATTTATAAGCTTATATCATTATTTTTATTAAAAAAAAGTTCAAAAACCATTAATTAGCTAAATATTCAATACAAGAAGTAATACAAGACAATAAGCCCCCAAAATAAGAGAGCAGGTAATAATAAACATAAGAATAGAAATGAATTAAATAGAAAACAAGCCAGGTGGTGGTGGGTGCCTGTAGTCCCAGTTACTCAGGGAGGCTGAGACAGGAGGATCTTTTAAACCAAGGAGTTTGCAGACAACCTGAGCAACACAGTAAGACACTGGCTCAAAACCAACAAACAAAGATACCCCTACAACAGGTGCTGGGGTTATAGCTCAGTGGCAGAGAATTTGCCTCGCACACGTGAGGCACTGGATTCAATCCTCAACACCACATAAACATAAATAAAGGTATTGTGTCCATATTTTTAAAAAAATCTTAAAAAAAAAATACCCACAACAATAAAACACAATGAAACAATAGCATCCAACAGAGACAAAAGATATATTTTATATATAAAAAGAAAGAAAAGCCAAATAAAATTCTAGAGAAATCAATACCAAGATAAGAATAATTTAGCTGGGTCCAAGGGTCCCAGGCTATAATCCCAGTGACTTGGAAAACTAAGATAGGAGGATCTGAAAGTTACAAGCCTATCTTAACAACTTAATGAGACCCTGTCTCAAAAAATCAAAAGGGATGGGAGGGAGTATAGCTTAGTGATAAAGTATCCCTGAGTTCAATCCCCAGGACCAAAAACAAAAGTGATTTAAATCTAAAGAGAGAGAAAGAATAAGGGATTAGTAACTCAAAGGTGATGTCATGCAATAATCATTGCTCAAAGTTTATAAGCTATAGTCATAATCAACACCTCTAGGACTGGCATCATTGCTGTGAGTTAAGAATGTACCCTGGGAATAGGAAACAAATAATTTCATCTATTTAATAAAAAAGAAGGAAAAAATAGAAAAATAAAAGCTACTGGATTAAACTCTTTTGCTCACTTTCAAAGACTGCAATACCTAGGCTTGGGTTACTCATGGACCCCTTCCATTTTCCTTTATCCACAAATGTAAAACTTCTTTAACTACGTGTCATATAGCCAAGACATGGACCTTCTTTGAGACTTTGCTGGTGTAATACCCCATCCCAGAATGTTCTTCTTTTACTTTCTGCCTTCTAATCTCTGCTCACTCTTGAAGTCTAGCCTGGTTCCAAGGGTGCCTTAGAAGCCTCTTTATCCTGTTCCAGCCCTGACCTCCCTTTCTCAACTACTAGTGTAGTCTTTACTTTTCAAATGGGCAAGTGTTTTCTGTTTTAGATGCTTTGCTCTTATATATTAACTTCATTAGTTCATTCATATATATTATACATGTTAATATATATTAGCTTATTAATGTATTAATTTTATCTCTATAGTTAAACCATAAATCTAAGAATATGACATGATCTTATTAATTATATATTCATCAAAATATAATTTTTGTATGCAGCACATATTCAAGAAATAAAGGGCTGGAGCACTTAGTGGCAGAGCACTTGCCTACAATGTGTGGAGGCACTGGTTTGATCCTATGCACCACATAAAAAATAAACTAATAAAGATATTGTGTGTCCTTCTACAACTAAACAACAACAACAACAACAAACAACAATAAAAATGAAGAGATAGGATTAAAGCATATTTGAAAAATATGAGGGGTGTAACAGAGCAAACATAGATACAAAAATGCTGTAGAACGGAGGAATACCTTTAGGTTTAGAACTTCTTAATGTTCTTCCTTTGTCTTCCAGTTTATCTGCTGTTCTTCCACTGGCTATCTTTTGGACCCCCTTCTCTCCAGCCACATCTGGACTGCCATCTGGATGTAACTTCTGAGCCTTTACATTCAGCCTTGCAACGTTCAACATCTTCAGGGAACGGCACATGGTATTCATCTTCTGTCTCACTGGAGTGCGGGGAACACCACCTACCACAAGGGCAGCACAGCAGGAAAAGTCAGCTCACTTTCACTTCTGTGCAGTCAGACTGCTGTGAAAGAACACTGAAGTGCAGCATCTCCCTTCAGAATGATCTAAATTCGTTAGTTCCTGTATGTCTTTCTACCCATAACAAAAGGCAGAAAGAGAATCCTTTTTTAGTTCAAATTCAGGAGCTAAACATTTTGATGATTTTGACATAAAGCAAACACATTCATTTTGGTGTTACTCAATGGCCATAGGGTGGTGATGAAACTTCTTTTTTCTACCAAACTCATCTAAAAGGCAATTTAGCAATGCACATGGAGAGGCAGTTTTCTTGCTCTTTAACACAGTGACTCTTTTTTGCAACCTTCTGCAAAGGTAATTACTCAAAACATAGTAATTACTACAAAGGTAATTACTCAAAAATTACCCACATGATGCATACTGTAGTATTATTTATAATAGTAAAAGCAACAATCTAAGCATTAATTTTGTGAATTTTATTAAGCAATGAGGTAGAATAATAAATAAAAAGGCAAAGTAGGCTGTACAAGCAGAATAAAAAATTATATTTAAATCTGTTATAACTAAAGATGAAGATAGTTTATTATTCATTAGGAAGCTAGGATTGTAATTTTTATCACTATTGGACTAATATTAATATTTGCAAATTTGAAATATATGAATTTGTCATTTATTTAGTTACCATTTGAACCTCAATTCAAGGAATGTTAATCTTTTAAATGTACATCTTAAGAAAAAGATTGGCCTTTAAAGAGAAAAGAGACTTCCTTAAGAAATAGCCTTTCTATGGGCTTACGTTTCTTTTTGCTGTCTTCTTGATTAGCTACAGTAGACTCTTCACGAGATTTTCTCTGGTAGTGCTCGGAGAGGCAACGTGTTAATTCACTCTCAGTTTTAGAAAACTCTTCCTTATTAGCTGAGGTAGCTTGTAGTAACCTGCAAAGTCAAGATGTCTAGTATAAAACCAAAGTTCCAATTTATTCAGATTGAACTGCAGATTGAACCCAGGGCTTTACATACAGTAGACAAACACTCTAACACTGAGCTACATCAACCCAGCTCTCTTAGGGCATCAATACGTTGCCCAGGCTGGCCTTGAACTTGAGATCTTCCTGCCTCAGCCTCCCGAGCAGCAGGGATTAGAGACATATGTCAATGTCTAGTAGGATTCTTGATGAATTAGGATACATGTCTAATTATAACTATTTCCCTTTGGGCTTCCATAGTTACTTTTTACTCAGTTTCCATACATTAATAAAGTACAAGATGATGTTAAGACAGAATAATTAGTACTGCAACCACTTCTGAATAATTCTTTCATATTGTGAAAAAATAATGTGAGGTGGGGGACTATGGATCAGTAGTAGGGCACTTGTTTGGCATGCAAGAAGCCCTGAGTTTGTTCCCTAGTACAGCAAAAAAACCCCAACCAAACCACAAAAAAACAACCAATATGGAGATGATGAGAAGGGGAGATAGTGGAGCTGGAAGGATGGTTAGTTACTAAGTGCGTTTCTATCTAAAGATCAATCACTAATGAAATTATGAAAACAGTACAACATTTAAGTACATATTATTTGAATTTTATCATCATCCATTATTTGATATCATGTGATTAAAGAGTGGAAGAAAGTTATGGCAACATTTGTTGAACAGATGTTGCAGATTAGATATGTGCAAGGCTACCAGCTTCACACATGAAACTGATCTACAAGCAGATGAATTCTTATTTTCTGTGCTGGTGTGTCCTCTCACTGAGGAAGGTTTGTCTTTCTTTTTGTTGATAATTTTTAAAAACATACAAACCTTTCAATCAGAAAAGTTTAGCATGCAATATAAACAGAATATGTACCTCCCACTAAAATTAAATACTTGTTCATAGTTTATTTATTTATTGTGGTACTGGGGATTGAACCCAGCACCTTTTGTATGCTAAGCAAGTGCTCTATCACTGAGCCACACTCCCAGCCCTACGTGTATCTTATTTAGAGATACACATATATAACAAAACTAACACAAATTGGTAGTTAATACGTTATCAATTTTGCACTATCACATAATATCACTCTCTTGTAATTGTTTTCAGTTTTCTGTGTACATATAAATAGCTCCAGTTTATTTTTACTAATCTCTAATATTCTACCATATGACTATATTGTGTTTTACTTAATCATTTTCCTTCTGAGGGTCAACTTGTTCTTTCCACTTTTTCACTATTTCTGATTAACAATGAATATTTAAGCATAGTCCTTGTGTCTGTATAAGAATTTATTAGATGGCTTTAAGTGGAATTTCTGTATAGCAAGAGCATGTAAACTGTGGCTTACAAAGAATTTCCAAATTATTCTTTTAAAATGGCTCTAACCATTTATATTTCCATCACCTACAGTTTACATTTTCCTTGCTATTTTCAGATTTATTAATTTCTAGCAATCTAATGAATACAAAATAGAATCTTTTTTGTTTTTTTCTGCATCCATAATATATGGGGGCATTTTTTAAATATTTAATTTGACAATTTATTTTTTTTCTTTTTATGGAATTGGGGTCAATCCTAAGGCCTTATATGTAGGCAAATGCTCTACCACTGAGCTACATCCCCAGACCCCTTTAAAAGTTTATACTTTAAAAAAAATGTTTTGTTGTTGTAGATGGACAGTATGCCTTTATTATTATTATTATTATTTTTAATGCGGTGTTAAGGATTGAACCCAGTGCCTCACGAACATGCTAGGCAAACAGTGTGCCACTGAGCCATAACCCTAGCCCAAATTTTTACATTTTGGGGACAGGATCTTGCTAAGTTGCCCAGGCTGACCTTAAACTTGCAATCCTTCTGCCCCAGAGACTTGAGCAGATGGAATTACAGGTATGTGCCACCATGCCCACTGACAAATTTCTGTAATTGGAAAATTTTAAAGCCGGTATGCAGATAACTAAGAGTTAATTTTATTAATCAATGCCCAGAAAATAAGAAAGTTTTACCAAAATGACTCCATCAAGTTTGAACTGGCACCACTGATGTTAGAGAAAGGAAACCACTTTTCTACAACAGCTGGACTCCAGGGAATGGTGCGGCCAAGCTCCTGCTGGGCCCACTCAGGAACAGGGGGAGCTGTAGGAACAAAGGCACAAGTGAGAGAGGAACGCAGGAGTTAGAACCAAAGCAGAGAAGCGAATCATTTGCTCTTCCCCTGGAATGACTGTCTCCCTCCAAAAGACAAAAAGCAGAATCATTAACATTCTTCGTCTGCACCACTAACTCCTACAGTCCTACGTTGTCTATGAATAATACACAAACACAGTTAAATTTTTTGTTCTTATCACGGGCACCAAATCCCTCCATCTTATTTCTAAACTGTTCCTCTAAATAGGAAAATATGCTGGGTTTTTTTTTTTTTTTTATTCTTAAAAATGTACATCTTGGGGGCTGGGGTTGTGGCTCAGCGATAGAGTGCTTATCTAGCACGGGCAAGGTGCTGGGTTCAATCCTTAGCACAACATAAACATAATTAAATAAAATAAAGATACTGTGTCCAACTACAACTAAAAAAAATTTTTTTTAAATGTACACCTTAAAAGTGGCTTTAGTCCCCAAGAAAGGATAACAGATTGAGTTGGTGTAGTGTATTCTTGGTTATCAAAAAATACTCATGTAGCTTTGGGATTTTGAAATGGTGAATATTCATGATGTATGGAAAAGCATGCTACACACCACAATCTCAATCACTCAAAATGGGATATTGTGTATATATGCACACAACCTAGAGGGACACGTCCAACTAAGCTTCTTGTGACTGGATGATTGTTCTTTGCTTGTGTTTTTATTTTTCCTGTAAAGTACAATTTACTTTTAAAAAATAATTTTTTTTTTTAAAAAAGTGGCTTTAGTAAAAAATAAATAACAGTAATATAAAAGCAGAATAAAACTGCAGAATGTAACAAATATGTTGCATCTAGTAGGTAAGTTTAAAATAGTAAGCTGTGAGTTGTGGCACTGCCTTGTGGGTATGTAAGAATTGGGTCTCTTAGGGTAAGCCTGATGGGCAAGTGGTGATTGGGTGAAACTAACAGAAACTTCAGTAAACTCAGTAATTCTGAGAGGCCTTTCTAAGACCCCAAAAGAAATGCTGTATGTTCAGGAAGTCTCTTGTGTTTCTTTTGGTGTGTGTGTGTATACTAGGGATTGAACCCAGGGGCACTCAATGAATTATATCCTCAGCCCTTTTAAGTTTTTGTTTTGAGTCAGGGCAACTTGTTAAGTTGCCCAGACTGGCCTTAAACTTATGATCCTCCTGCCATAGCCGCCTGAGTCACTGGGATTACAGGGATGCATCACCAGGTCCTGTTTACACTGATAAAGTCTCAGGAAAAAATAAAATCAAAATATTTAAAAAGTATTTAGACTCATACTGAGACTGCTTCAGTGAGAGTATGAAGAGATAAATAAAACACAATGCTAACTCTGAAAGGAGTTCCCAGTGTCAAAAGGGTAGATTTACCCTTGAGTCATGTCATAAAGATGGGCGAGAAAAGGAAGGTCTTCAGGAGAATATGATGCTTGGACTAGATCCTGAGGCATGAGGAGGACCTCTCTGGGACTGAGTGTGGTGGGGAGACTACACACTAAGTCAGCATGCTGATTTACACCCTCAAAGAAACTGGGTCAGGCTAGAGCATGGAGTACCGGTAAATAATCCAATTCTTTTTACTGCATTCCAAAACAGAGTTTTATGACCTGCTTCTAAGACTTTATAAATAATTAAAGTGCAGTCTGTTCTATAATAATACAAATTTTCTAAAATAAAATAGCCTACACATGATCAGCAAATAAGGTAATGACATCAGTAGAAAATATTACATAATTTTGGTTGATATTTGATATGCTGATACAAGGTGCAGCAGCTGAATTTGAAGTGGCCCAACATAACTAAATACAACCAGCCAGGGGAACACAGCACCACACACCAAGTTCTTTGAACCTATACCCTTCTCCTTGCCTGTCTGGCTGGCCACCAGCTCTTTCTTAAACTGCTCACTCAGCAGTTCTCTGTTTTTATCATTCACCCTCATCTCCACAGTTCCACAGACTCCACTGGCCTTCCCTCTCTTCCATCACATCATCTTCATCTTTCTTTTAAAAGGATAAAGTACATATATTATGGAGTTTACTTATTAAAAATTTAATGTCTCTTTTTATTTAAACTAAAATTTTTATTAGGATTGCTATTACTTTTCATTACTACCAAAGATTTTGAGAAGCCTGTCCTAATCGTAGCTTTCCTAAAACTATTAGTTTTAGAATACGATTTGTAAAAAAAATTTTAAACAATAAACTTCACACCACATCATGGCCATTGATGCCTGAACTGCATTTGCTGTGTCACATATTCAGACAAGGACAGTAAAGGTCTATGAGAAAAAGATTGAGAGCTGGGAGTGGTGGTGCAAGTCTGTAATCCCAGTGACTGGAGAGGCTGAGGCAAGAGAATCACAAGTTCAAAGCTAGCCTAAGCAATTTAGCAAGGCCTTAAGCAACTAAGCGAGATCATCTCTCAAAATTAAAAAATAAAAAGGGCTTGGGGAACCTTTGGGTTCAATCCTCAGTACCAAAAAAGAAAGAAAGGAAATGACTGAGGCTGTAGCCCAGGAATATAGTGCTTGTCTAACATGAGACCCTAGATTCCAATCTCAGTTTTCCCTTGCAAAAAACAAACAAAAAAAGGTGTTAAGGTCTATGAAAATGAAAAGACACAAATATCTCCAATCAGTACATTTGCTCGAAAAATCCTTAGATTTCTACAGACCGTGGATCCTTTAGCCTTTTCTCTGTGCCTCTGTTATAGTCTCCTTCCTCCTTAAACTGCCTGATTTCACAGACGGTCGCCATAATCCCTTCTGTTCACACTTCAGAATCCATTGCCCCTTCTCTAGTTTCACTATCCTCATTTGGCAAAACCCTGACTCTGGTGAACATAGTTCTCTGTCTACTCTGTAACTGTCCCCAGTAGGTGAGTGTGGCTGAAGACAAACAAGCATGCGGAGGGATCTCATACTCGTGAGATCTAAGGCGACCTTATTCATTTCCTACCCTCACTCTCCACCTGTGACTTCCTACTCCTCCCCTCTCCTCAACTGCCAACACTTTCTTAAACCTTGATTTTCACAGTTGATGACTCTGCTTCCTAGTCCACTGAAAAAAACCGATGCACTCAGAAGAGAACCCCACACACTTCCCACCACATCTACTCACCTCCCAGCATACCAGAAGCAGGATCTTCAAATGAATTATGAATCTGATTCAATACATCATCCATAATCTCTGAGAAAAGGGAAGCTGTATCCTGGTGGCCTCCAGCCACAGCTGTTTGGAGAAAATGTCTTTGAAATTCAGCCTCCTTGATGCTGAACACAGTGAGAACTGTAGCATTGGCAGACAGAGGTGAAATAATTCCAGTGATAGGGGGCCAACCTTCACCAGGGTCCACATTGGCAACCTACAAAATAGTTCTGATTAGTTGAGAATATTGTTATCAGTATGCCTAAGGAATTTAGTTTAGTAAAAGTCAGCGTAATGGTTGGCTATTAGAGGCAGAGAAATTATTAATCATGTAGTCCTAAAGTTTCAATTTACAAGTAAACTTAACCTTGCCAGGAAACATTTACTAAACATTTATCATGTACTCACGGAATTCTCAAAACTGCTCTGAGGGGAAAAAAGTATTATTCCCATTTTATTTTATTTTATTTTTTTTGGTATTGAGGATTGAACCCAGGGGCACTTAACCACTGAGCCACATCCCCAGCCCTTTTTTATATTTTATTTAGAGATAGGGTCTCCCCAAGTTGCTTAGGGCCTCATTAAGTTGCTGAGGCTGGCCTTTGAACTAGCAATCCTCCTGCCTCAGCCTCCTAAACTGTTGGGATTTCAGGCATGTGCCACCATACCTGGCTCCCATTTTATTTCATTATCCTCATTTTACAGAGGAGGTATTATGGCTGAAGAAGAAGAAACCTCAAGGTCCCCTCTCAGTATGGGGAGAAGCCAGGCACATCAGACTTCAAAGTCCTCGAACCTAACCTGAGATGGTACTACCACATAAACGATTTATCCAGAACATGCAGTGGACAGGAGAGCTGAAAACTAATCCAGGCCACCTGACTCCTGAACCCAGAGCTCACACAACTAGAATAGCACCAATTCAGTGACTACCTCGTTCTGCTCTAGGATGTTTCCTAACCGACCAAGTACCTGCCCCAACACTAGTTTACTCAAAACTATCATTTTAGAATAAGATTTTGAAAAAAATTTTTAAGCAAAAGAAACTTCACATCAGACTATAGCATCAATGTGCCTCCAGGGATTACGAGGCAAAGAGAAATATAGGGGATTTGCTGGTAGTTTAAAAAAATCCATGACTTTAAAAAAAAAAAAAAATCCATGACTTGTAATGAATACGTAACAGAACATTTAAAAACTAATAAGAAATCACCCATCACTTCATATTCTAATTCAACCATTCAATTTGGTCAACCACCTTTTTTTCCTATGTGAATTTGAGATACTTTACTTAATTGGATTCAAGGTACATAGAATTTTATAAACGGTTCACTAATGAACATTGTTGTCATAATGCTACTACAGTGCAGAAAATATTATGCAAAAACATAACCAGTTTTACTGATACTGTCTTATGGAGAGAGATTATTGACATTTTATAAATATACTTGTTGCACATTACTGTGTTATTAGACAAGATTTACTTAGCAAATGGAGGACACCTACCAGATGTAACTCCTCAGCAGTCAGCCTGCTTACCAGCTGCTGAAATAACTGCCTTTGAGTTGACATGTTCTCTTCTGGACCTTGTAGCATCCAGCTGTCGGTGTCCAGAGTGCCACTCACTGGGACAGACCAATGAGCTACCGATCCTTTTAAAAAAATTCTGACTGGTTTCTGAAAACGTCTCTGATTCACGGCCAAGGGCTCTAGGGTGACTGTCCATGTTTCTTGAATCTCTTTGCCTATTAGAAATAAAGACTATTAAAATGTAATGTAAGAAATAGTTATTAAAAAGAAACTTAATACTACGAAAAAACAATTCAGATTTCCAATTAAGGGACTAGTATTGTCACTTAGTTCACATGTCAACAGACTATCATAGGCAAGTTCATTTAGCTCTCTGTAAGAAATCTATATAAAGGTGAGACATGATGTCAGAACTTCTCACTAATTAAGGCTTAGAAATATACATTCAAGTAATACTACTTAGAAAAAAGACACTTTCTTAAACCCATAAAATATAGTGCAGCATATTTCATGATATTAAATTCTAAAGACCAAATGATAAAATTACTTAAACAAAAGTACTCTTGGAAATTAAATAAATTGCACATAATGTACAACATAGTTTAATGTATATATCTCCATGCAGTACTACTTCTGTAGAGATAATATATTTAGAATTGAGACTCACCATATAGCAAATCATATGGTGAAACAAATGTATGAAGATTCCAACATACTGGCCTTTCTTGGTAGCAAGCATAATTTTAGGGTTCTACAGGCTAATTTACTTCTTCTCTTGGCCAATCATTGTCTCTTTATTGTCTTCATCAATCTCTTCTATGAGGCAATGAAATCTTAACACCCATGTGCTTGGACACCTGAACAATACCCATCTTTGGGAATAACTAGGAAACTTTAAAATCGTTCACTTGTTCTTTTTATAAATGAGTCAACAGTTGTTATTATACTAGAATTTGATCCTTTCATGTGGTATTTTTTATTTTGCTTATACATTTTTAATTCTTTCAATTATAAGCACCAAGTGCCCAGGCTGCGACACAATGAATGTAACTAAGATTTAAAAACAAAACAAAACAAAAAACAAAAAACCACATACCAACCAAAAACAAAAAAAAACCTCCAAAATATTATTTGCTTACCTTTAACAGGAAGAAATAATGTTCCTTCTGTCCGTGGAAATGAGGCTTCATACTCAGAAGAATTATAAAGCAAACAATTTAAAGTGGCATCAGTTGGCAGAGTTGAAATCCATGGGGAAAGGTGAGGTTCACTTGACATCTTTCTTTCAACACTGGTCATTATTTCCCGGGATTTAGTAAAACCCCAGCTGAAAGTTTCAGATGGCAAGATGGTGCCTCCTGCACAGTAGAGCAGTTCACAAATTGTCCAGTACCCAACATGGTCTGGGGATTCCCACAACTAACATTAAAATGACAAAGAAGCTCAGGTTAGTGTAAATTAGGCACTCAGGAATAAAGTTAAAATCAAGAGTAAATAAAGTTGATACCAACATTAAAAGATCAAATTATACCATTAATATATTTAATAAAGCTAAAATCAGAATTAAATAATATTGATGCCAACATTAAAGGAACAAATTTCATCATTAATATATTTGTTGAACTAAACAAAAATATTGGCCAACATCCTTTGTAAGCCCAAGAACATAATTACTACATAATATGCTTTTAAGAAAGCATTCATTTAGTGAAAATAGATTTTATATTTTCTGTCAATGATGCAAATCACTGGGTATAAATCACAAGATTTACAAAATATTAGAGTCAGAAGGAATACAAAACCATATACTAATAAAAATAATTCTGTCTTATACAACATAATACAGCAATGACCAGGTGCCATGGGAGGAGGCAGGAGCACCTCCCCTAGATGGCAACCACAACTCTGCCTTGCCCAACCACAGGTCTGAACAGGAACCAAATAGGTTCTCTTGGGTCCATCTTCATTGCTTTTACTGAAGCTCTCAACATCTCTCGCTGAAATTTTACTATAGCCTGTAAAAGCTGTGCCCTGTCTCTAACCTTCCCTCAGTTGCTCTAAATATTCTCCCAAATCACACTTCTCTAAAAACTTTCAAAGGCTTTCCACAGTTTCCAGGAGAAAGTAACTCTTCAGAATAACCATAGAGTTCTTCACAACCAACCCTAACAACTTTTCCAGAACACATTATCTTCTGTTTCCCTCACCCATCCCTACCTTCTAGGAACATTGAACTATTTTCTATTGCCTACACATGCTATTTTATAATGCTTCCTTGTTTTTGCTTATTTCTTGTGCTTCTCCTTCCTTCTTCATCAACTGATTGATTATTATACTTCTGTATTTAAATCAAATCCTGCTTTCTTTAGGAAAGTTCCCTCACTCCTTCACATATAGCTGGCTCTTCAATCAATGTTCTTTTAACAAACTTTTATTGTGCAACTTCTATGTAGTAGGAAACAATAGATACTTCCTGTCTTCTAGGATCTTAAAGTTAGGGGAATGGAGAGTAAAATAGGAATGATATGAAATATTTAATATCACAATATAACATGACAATACTATGAGAATATGATGGAAGAGGCATCCACCCATCCTAGAATATGATCATCATGCTGGTTAATAATTATAAACTATAAATTACTGTGCACATGTGAGGAATTTGAACTAAAAGGGTCTTCAAGGTCATCTAGGTGATTCATCAACTTTTCATTATATTCAACTGCCAAAGAGGGGCTGGAAATTGCTTTCAGATATACTAAGACAATGATAGACCATCCAAGAATCCAAGACTGTCTTGAAAGCACTTTTAAAACTGACCTTTTGATAGACTTTGATGGATCAAATTAATAGTTCAGGATCAGCATTCAAAAAAAAAAAAAAGAGGGGCTGGCGTTGTGGCTCAGTGGTAGAGTACTTGCATAGCCAGTGTGAGACACTAGGTTCGATTCTCAGCACTGCATATAAATAAATGAATAAAATAAAGGTCCATCAACATATAAAAATATTTTTTAAAAAGAAAGTACAATAGGAAATATCACATGTACAGAAGTAAACAATGTACTGTGAAATTTAGTTATGCATACCAATCTGGAAAATGCTATAACAAATTAGTCAAAAAAATACTTCTTCTTGGGGCTGGGGATGTGGCTCAAGCAGTAGCGCGCTCGCCTGGCATGCGTGCGGCCCGGGTTCGATCCTCAGCACCACAAACAAACAAAGATGTTGTGTCCGCCGAAAAAACTAAAAAATAAATATTAAAATTCTCTCTCTCTCTCTCTTTAAAAAAAAAAAAAATACTTCTTACAGAATGAAAAGGAAAACTTTAACATAAGTTGAAAAGAACATTAGTGTTTGATTAGAAGTTAATGCACATGATTAAAAAAGGAGAGTATAGTATACTTTTCATTTTTTTTGGATATTATAGGGTGACAGATATGTCCTAGTGGTAGTGTCAAATTTGGGACTTGCAAATGTCCACTAAATATAAGTTCCAAGAAAGCAGGGACTTCATTTGTTTAGTTCTCTAATGGTAAAAGAGCCCCCACATACCTAGCAGGTATGTAATAAATGTGTTGAGTAAATCACAGGCACAGTTGAAAATGTGTCCATATTTACAAAGGTATTGTGTGCTTGAATCTTTCCATTCCCAGTGTGAGTCCAAGCTCTTTTTCTCTCAGTTTTTCTTCCCAATTGTGAGCCTCCCTGAGTCTCCCCGAGTCTCCCCTTTGCCTCCACAACGTGGCCAGGGAGAAATTTTTGAATAGAAAAAGACAGATCTTCAGCATGAAAAAAAAATTTAGAAAAGTTTATCTGTCGGGCATTCTTCTATAAAAGAGGAACAAATTAGCAAACATGATAAGGAAGGACCCATTCTGACTGACAGTGGTATGTCACACCTGGATAAAAATGTTTCAGAAAACTCAATCAACCTTATTTACTTTAATGCTATTCCAAAGAAGAGAAACCCATCTAGTAAGATATATTTCTACCAGTATTTGATATAATACAATTCCAGGGTAAACTGTTTGATATTTGGTATCAATTAGTCCAAATTAATACACTTATGTATCGTATACTGTGCCTAATGCTTGATTTTCTGTCTTAACAATTTTAATTTCTTTCTTTCTTTCTTTCTTTTTTTCATGTGTGTGGTGCTGGGGATCAAACTCAGGGCTTTGTGCATGTGAGGCAAGCATTCTACCAACTGAGCTATATCCCCAGCCCAACAATTTTAATTTCTAGGATTCCATTTTCCGCATCAAATATTTGCCATCCTCTTAAACACTTTTTGCCCATTTCTTTTTGGAAAAACTGCTGCTGCCTTATCTTATGTTTGCCACACCTTTGGGGGCTTCATATGTGAAAGCACATTGGAAATTTTAACACACTGTATCATTTTGTTTTTAATCTCATCTTTTATACATTTATTTTATTTATCTATTTTTTATTTTTATGTGGTGCTGAGGATTGAACCCAGTGGCTCACACATACTAGGCAGGCACTCTACCGCTGAGCCTCAGCCCCAGTCCCACTGTATCATTATTTTAAAGTACCTGTTGATTTTCCATCTGTAAACTTGCAATTTAACCCACTCCTAGTTTTGTGGCATTGGAATCACATCTTTCACCTGGTTAAATTACACTCCAAAGCCTTCTCACTGATTAGAACAACACCTACACTAAAGACCTTGGCCCTACAGACTAGACTGTCTTCTTTTTAACTTCTACTGCTCTATCCATTGTTTATTAGGGCTCTGCACTCTTAATCTTTTTGTTTCTGCAACAAAGTTCATTCCAAGCTCTTCTCTATGCCTAGAATGTTCTTTCCCAGCCCTTATATTCCTCTTCTTTCACCATTCAATTCTTCTCAAAAAAGCCTTCCCTATTTACCCTATTATACAAATCTCACCTACTTCTACCTACCTACCCTGCCCCCATTCCCTCGCTTGGCTTTCTTTTCTCCAGAGCATGATTTTTGAAATCCTACACTTGTTTGCTCAGCTGTTTAATCTGTTAGCCTTTTCTGTTTAATTCATCTTTTGCACTAGAAGGTAAATTCTACTTCAGGCGCCATATCCCCAAGCACCTAAAACAGGGTAGTATGTACTCAATGCAGTGACTTATCAAGGAGTATTTATGACTAAATGACATGATAGGAAAATGAAGAAAGCAAAAATATACACTTGTCATAATGCTTAACAGGAGCAAGGAGCTTCACAGCCTTAACAAAATCTGAATTAGCCATTTAGGATTTTAAGTTTGCAATATTTTATTTATTTAGTCAGTAAATCTTTACTGAACACCCCTAATATTCAATATACATCTGCTGGTCACAAAGATGTGAAAGACCTGGTGCCTACCTTTGAGATATTTTTAGACTAAATGGAACATAATGGAGGAAAGGTTTCAGGTACACACACACAAATAATAAAAAATAAGATAAAAATGCATAGAAATTCAGAGGCTGAATTGCCTCGTTGTCATTTGGACAAGGCCTTAAAGGTTGAGTGAGGTTTAGACTGCCTTAGAAGGGTGAGGACAGGAGGCCTAGACAGACTAAAAGTCACAAGACAAAACAGTCAAGACCTGCTGATTTGCTAGACCAGGCTTCCATGTGCTGGAATATATGTCATGTGTAGTAGCATAAAGTTGGAAAAGGTAGTCAGGGCCCAAACTGCAGAGGAGCTTATACACTTTTTTCCCATTTTGTTGTAAAAACTGTCCCTATTTGTGACAACAGGACTTTTCTTCTGACGGAATATAGGGTTGTGTTCCTTTCATTCTGGGTTTACGGTGGCTCTGAAGTCGCTGCCAAATTCTAGTTAGCAGGGAGAACAGCATGCACTAAATTGGAGACTACTATCACCTTACCTTAGACCATTCGGTAGTATCCACCCAGTACAAAGTGATTTTTCGGGTGATCATCACCTCTTGGACTCTCTTGGGCAACAACTTCTCCATCACCTGCTTCGGAGTGGGCGGCAAGCGCTGGGCCTGGGCCTCGCACCCAGACACGAACTGAAGGAGCTCTCTCTGCGAGTGCGGACAGGGGGCCAGTAGGAAAAGAGCATTCACAAAGCCCCCAAGAGCGGCCTCGGCCTCCTTGGCCTCGCTCTCCGCGTCCAGCAATCTCCTCCCGCTGCTCCGCAGAATAGGTTTCGTGGGCGACGTGATCTCGGGCCGGTCCCATTGGTAGTCTAGCAGGGTCTCCATCAGGGCACTGTGAGTGTGAGTTGCCCTGGAAGCCGGGCCGGGCAGGTGGGCACCGTGAACACGATCCCCAAGCCGAGCCTCGAGCTCCTCCTCAAAGTCCTCCCAGGAGCGGGTTCCTAACTCGCGGAAGTCGGACCCGCGTGAAGGCCGGCTCCGCGCCCCCTGCGAGTCAAAGAACTTGAAGGCCCAGTGGACCCCGGCCAGGCCAAATCGGCAACTCAGGTAAGTGAGTAGGCGCAGGGCGACCCGCCGCACCGGGCTGTGGCGATCCGCGCAGCCCGCGGTGTCCAGCAGCAGCATCACTTTGTGACAGCAGGTCATGGTCGGCCGCGCAGCAGTCCGGGGACTCCGGCCCGGCCCGCGCAGCTCTTCCCTAGGCCCTAGCTTCAGAGAACCAGCGCCATTCAGTGCTTCCCTTAGGGTCCTGGTCTAAAGACTCCCGCGCTCTCCGAGAGCTGCTGCTATTGGCGGAGCTAATACCCAAAGTCAGCTCCTATTCGCTGATTGACTTACGCAAGTTACGTGAGGACTCCCATTTTTGACGCTGATTGGAAGAGTGGTGGAGAAAGCCTTGGCTTGATTGGTGGAGTGCGTGACTATGGGCGGGCCCTGGGTTCCGGGAGAAACTGCACTTTCATTGGTCTGAACTTTCGTTTTAAAATTTAAAGAGGTGGTGCCTCGCTGGCATGTCTAGGAGTTTGGAGCTGGAAGTCTTGTTCGAAAGATTATGCGCCCATGCGGGTGCGAACTGTCTGGGGGGGGCCCGGGACAGGGGATATTTACCTAGACCTTGATAATTTGGTGCTTGGAGGGAATTTGGGATTTTAAACCTAAAGTAGTTTTAAAACACGTCTTAAACCCGAATGGTTTAAAGATGACGAAGTCTTTACTTTTCTTTAAACTTTAAAGTATTATTTAAAATTAGCCTAGCGCTGAGGCGCATACCTGTAACCCCAGGCGTTTGGGAAGCTGAGATAGAAGGATCTCGAGTTCAAAGCAAGCCTCAGCAATTTAGCAAGCTCCTGCCTCTAAATAAAATATTTTTAAAAGGGCAGGGGATGGGGCTCAATGGTTAAGCGGCTTTGGGTTCAATCCCTAGTACCAAATGTGTGTGTGTGTGTGTATTTACTTATATATTTATAATTAAATATATAATTAAAGCCGGCGCGATGGAGCACAACTGTAATCCCAGAGACTCAGGAGGCTCACAAATTTGGGCCATCCTCTGAAATTTGGTGAGACCTTATCTTAAAAAAAAAAAAAAAAAATGGATAGGGGATGTGCAATGTCAAGGTAATTCAATCCTTAGTAGGGGAGCAGTAATTTTCATTTCCTTCTAGGAGTTATCTGAAGAAGGTAATCAGAGATTCAGATACAAGATATGTGTAGAGTTTAACTTTAAAAAAAGTAAAATGGGCCTGGTGCAATGATGCAGGTCTGTAATCCCAGTGACTCCACAGGGCTGAGAGAAGAGGATGGCAAATTTGAGGCCAGCCTCAGCAAATTAGCAAGGGCTTAGTGAGACCCTGTCTCAAAAAACAAAAAGGACTGGGGATGTACCTTAGCAGTAAAGAAAGCATCCCTGGGTTGAATCCCCAGTACCATGTTGTCCACTTCACTTCCTCTCACTGCAGCAGACTCAGGCTGATTTCAGAGATGTGAACATGTGCCTCTCATCAATGGGATCTAGAATTAATGAAATATGGTATTTGCAAAGAAGAGGGGTAAAAAGGAAGGTTGGTTAGAATTTGTTTAAGGAGATTGACCCAGTCTTTCACCTGGTTGAATCTGCCTGTTTAATCCGGCTCCTGCCTGATCTCTGAAACTTTTATAGTCTGCTTTTCCAAGCAACATTCTCAACAGTTACTGCCCCAACATTCAGCCATTTTCTCTTTTATGTAAGTTTTCCAGGGCTGCCTGCCATAACAAAGAACCAGAAGCAAATTATTCTCACAAGTCTGAAGGCTAGAAATCCAAAAATGACATGCTGGTGCTCTGCCTCTCTCTTTTCTCTTTGTTCTCCTCTCTCTTTCTCATATGGCTCTAGAGAATTCTTCCTTGCCTATTCTAGCTATCAATCCTTGGTGTTCTTTCAGTGTTTTCACATTGTGTTCCTTCTGCATGTCTGTCTCTTGTCAAAATTTCCCCTTTTGATAAGGACATCAGTGTTATTGGACTAGGGTCCAACTTAATGATTCGACCCATTTTAACTTAGTTACCTCCATAAGACCCTATTTCCAAATAAAATCACATCTTTTTGGACAGAGTTCAACCCATAGTACTTTACATCAGTCATCTACTATCCTCATGGAATATAGAGCCTGATGGGGAACAAACATTAGACAAATTCTAAAACAGATGAATATAATAATGATAATCTTTAAAAAATGAGGGGAAAGTGAAGCAGGCGATAAAAAATTACATTGGTGCTGCGCATGGTGGCACACAGCAGCTAGGGAGGCTGAGGCAGGAGGCTCAAGAGTTCAAAGGCCAGCCTAGGCAACTTAGCAAGACCCTGTCTCTAAATACAATATAAAAAGGGCTATTTGGGATGTGACTCAGTGGTTAAGTGCCTCTGGCTTCAATTCCTGGTAACAACAACAACAACAAAAAAAAAAAAAAATTACACTGGCTAAGCAGGTTAAGAGCTTTGTTTAAACTTTGAGGGATAAGGAACAACTTTTCTAAGGCAGGTTTAAGGATGTTTAAATTGAACTTTTATGGGCAAGTAGGAGTTTAACAATGGGGAGTGAGGTAGAGGCAGGGAAGGACAGGTAGGAAAAAAAAACGTTTGGGGCACCTTTGAAAGACCCAGACTGAAAGCAACTAGAGAATTTGAGGAGTGGAAAGAAGGTGTTGGCGCTGGGGAGCTCTGTGGTGGTGAACAAGGCTGGGGTAAGAGAAGAGGCCAGAGAAGCAGTGGGTACATTGCCTGGAGACCTCCTGCGCCAGTATTTTGGATATTATATTGAGGATAGGAAGACAATGGAAGGTTTTAAGAAAAGAATGGTGATATGATTTGTTTTTTGAGATGAGCACCCTGGCTACTAGGTGGAAAATTGAACATAGAGGCACAAAGAGATTCTACAGATCATCTGGGAAGTTGTCTTCCAAACTCACGCATCAGAGAGTGTCCAAGGCAATTCACTGTATGCAGAAAGAAAATAGTAAGACTTTTATTTCTTTCCTTTTTTATTTTTTATTTTTTTGTTTGATGGCTCACTCATTCATTGGATATCTTTTTTTGTGCCAAATTGTATTTTTCTTGAACCCGATTAAGTGAATTTGGGGATTAATTGATTGGGTTTTAGCTAAAATAACTTTCAAAAAATGAACAAGTGGCCTTATAATATTTTCGGTATGTTATGTCCTTAAACATTAGTAACTTCATTTTGGTTCAGGGACTCAGAACTGAAACTTATAAACTGCCAAGAACAAGAAACTTAAGATACCCTATTCCCATTGCAAACCCCCAAAGTCCCTAAATACAAAAACCTGCTGTTACCCAGCCACCTGCACCCAAGACCATTTCCAGCTTGCTCTTATTCCTTGTTAAATGCATTCTGCTGTCATATATACCTTATTAAAATAAACAAATAAAGATTTTTAAAAAGAGAGATAAAATCTGTATTCAAGTGACTCTGCCTGCTATGCCTGGCAGAAGGGCAGCCTAGCTGATGCTCTCTGTTAATAAACCTTTGCTTGAACTCAGAGATGTGTCTCACATGGATATTTACACCATCTACCCTAACAATAATAATACAATCACAAGGAAACCACATGAAAATCATAGGTTTCCTTCCTAGTATGAGATCTTTGTCAGTCACATTTTTTTTTTCAAGTTTTTGTTGTCAGCCACATTTTGAGATTTTAAAAGACAGACTGTTTGTGGGGCCTGGTGGTCCACACCTGTAATCCCAGGGACTCTGGAGGCTGAGGCAGGAGGATCACAAGCTCAGGGCCAGCCTCAGCAACTTAGTGAGACCCTGTCTCAAAATAAAAAATAAAAATGGCTGGGGATACAGCTCAGTGGTAGAGCACCCCTGGGTTCAATCCCCAGTATATGTATGTATGTATGTATATACAAAAATTATATATACTTTTTTTCTCACAATTTCAATTGTTTCAGTCTATGATCCACAGACTCCATTGCTCTGGGCCTGAGGTAAGGAGAACATCATGGCAGAGGGAAGCTACTCAGTTCACCGCAGCCAGGAGACAGAGAGAGAGAGAGACTTTAGGGGACATTGTAGATCCAAACCATAATGCCACTGGTCCATACTGTTTATGATGATGGCTTTGGACAGGGTGCAAAGGATGGAGCCATGATTGTATTTTGGGTATATTTTGAATGTAGAGCTGACAGAACTTGCAAACAGATTGCAGTGTATAATGGTAACTTGTTGGAAGCCGCGAATGAATTACAGATCTGTTTGAACCATCTCAAGGCCAAGGCGATGCCCTTCTGAAAATGTTCGGTGGTATCTGGCTGATTTGAGACAGCTCAGTCGCTGGTAACGCTCTCCTCAAGGAGAGTCCTGGGTCTCACAGAATTTATTGGTTCAAATAGCCTTAGGTTCAAACGCCAGCTGCTCCAGGGTGGAAGAGATGTGGATATGGTCAATAGCCTTGAGACGCCAGCTGCCCAAAGGAGGAAGAAATACCCCACACAAGCTGATGAGCCCAATTGGACTGTTTTCCTTACAACCTCACTTTTGTTTATCTTGAAGAAGCTTTCTCACAATAAATCCTTTGGATGTCTAACCTATACAATAAATGTGCGGAGCCCAGGGTCTTTGTTCAGTAAGATCCCATCAGGACTGGCCCCACCCAGTCCCACTTTCACTATTTTCATTTCATGTCTTTTGTCTTTATTTCTTATTCTCCCTATATTTTCTAATCTGTTCATCACCTGTGTTCGCAGAACTGTTTTGTGCTGAGCCAGTTGCACAAGTCACTTAGGGCCTGAAAGGTGAAGAAAAGATAAAGAAGACTCATTGAAGAGGCAGTGGAAGGCAGAATATCAAAGGTTCTAGTTAACCAAGGTTAGATTTGAAATGTCTATTGGACTCCCAAGCCAAAATGTAAGGTGTGCAGTTAGATATATGATTCTGCAGCTCTGGGGAAACATTGAGACAGAGAGGTAATTTGAAAATGATCAGTAACTAGCTGTCATTTAAAGCCTTGGGACTGGATGAGCTTACCAAGGTGCTTTAGCATTGAGAGGTTAGAAAGAGGAGAGGACAGCTGAGTGTCCACTTCAATAGAAGGACACTGTGATCTGAATGTTCATGTCCCCCTGAAATTCATGTTGTAGCCTAATCACCAATATGATGGTATTAGGAGGTAGGGCCTTTTGAGAGATTATTAGATCATGAGGGCTCCAATTAGTACCTTTATAAAATAGGACCAAGGGGGCTTATTTGCCCTATTCACTGGGTGAGGCCATAGTGAGACGGGCCATCTGTGACCAGAAAGTGGGTCCTCACTAGACACTAAGTCTTCTAGGGACTTGACCTTGGACTTCTAGCCTCTAGAAATGTGTGACATAAATTTCTGTTGTTTATAAATTATCTGGTTCATGTTATTTTGTTATAGCAACACAAATGGACTAAGAGAGGAAAACTAGGAGAGTTTCATTAATGGAAATCCAGTGGAAAATGGTTTCAAGAATGAGAGAGTTGTCAGATTTTTTTTTTCAAAAGGATTCACAGCATGGGGGCTAGGGTTGTGGCTCAGAGGTAGAGTGCTTGCCTCACATGTGCAAGACCCTGGTTCAATCCTCAGCACCACATAAAAATAAATAAATGAAATAAAGGTATTGTGTCCAAGTACAACTAAAAAGATAAATATTAAAAAAAAAAAAGATAGATAGCAGGGGAGCTGGGGTTGTGGCTCAGTGGTAGAGTGCTCACCTAGCATGTGTGAGGCACCAGGTTTGATCCTCAGCACCACATATAAATAAATAAAATAAAGGTATTGTGTCTAGCTACATCTAGAAATAAATATTTAAAAAAAAAGATGCCAGGCTGGGGATGTGGCTCACGCGGTAGCGCGCTCGCCTGGCATGCGTGTGGCCCGGGTTCGATCCTCAGCACCACATACAAACAAAGATGTTGTGTCCGCCGAAAGCTAAAAAATAAATAGTAAAAAAAAAAAGATGCCAAGGAGTATGAATAGGATATACTTGACCATGGATTGATGGTGCTTTGACTGGGTGGTGCGTATGTGAAGATTCATTGTCTACTTCTGCATATGTTCAGAATTCTCTATAATAAGAAGGAGATGGCAGAAGAGGGGACTACTTTATAGAATTTTAAAAGTGTTTTCTCTAGGTGTTACATTATTATTATGTACACATCTTATAGAAAGATTTTTTTAAGTCCTTTTATTCTCCCCCACTTATAATATAAATATCCTCTATTTTCTTTACAAATATTGATAACCACATTAGATAATGTTACAATTTTTGCTTCAACCACCAAACATAATTTAGAAAATGCAAGAAGGAAAGCTTATTAAATTTACCCATAGTTTTACTTTTTCCATTGTTTTTTTTCTTTCCTGATGTTCAAAGATTCCAAGATTCCTTATTCTATCCTTTCCAATTCCTCCCCCCCATACTAGGGATTTAACCCAGGGCACTTTATCACTGAGCCACATTCCCAGCCCTTTTCATTTTTTAAATTTTGAGTCAGAGTCTCACTGAGTTGCTTAGGGCCTTGCTAAGTTGCTGAGGCTGGCCTCAATCCTGTGATCCTCCTACCTCAGTCTCCTAAGTTTCTGGGACCACGGGCACATGCCACTGCACCTGGCTTATCATTTCCTTTTTTAAAAAATCATTTTTTTCTGATTCTAAAACTTCTTTCAGCTACTTTTTTTAGAGTCCATCCACTGGCAGTAATTTCTCTACCTCGTAATGTCTTAATTTTTTCTTTATTCTTGAAGGATATTTTCACTGGATGTAGAATTCTGGGTTGACGGTCCTTTTCTTTTAGCACTTAAAAATATTGTTTTTTTTTCTTTTTAAGGAGAGAGAGAGAGAGATAATTTTTTAATATTTATTTTTTAGTTCTCAGCGGACACAACATCTTTGTTTGTATGTGGTGCTGAGGATCGAACCCGGGCCACACGCATGCCAGGCGAGCGCGCTACCGCGTGAGCCACATCCCCAGCCCCAGCACTTAAAAATATTGTGCCACATTTACCTGGCCCCATGTGTCCTTCAATAACACCATGAGTGAAGGAGCCTCCTAACCATTGAGAGGTGGGGGAAATCCCAGCTTCCCCCTCTGCCTTCTGACACCATCCAGCAGGAAGAGGAAGGTGCCTCATTATCACTGGGTGGTGGTGGAAGTCCTTGCTCTCTATGTGACCTCCTCTGCTACTACCTGGGAAGCTAGGCTGAACCTGGGTGTTTATTGTCTAAAAGGTCTCTGTGTTGCTAAGCTGCCCTTTTCCTAGTTCCTTGTCTAGAGAGAGTAGATTTGTCTTGGGGCTTTTGTGGTCTGTGTCCACCAATGTATTAGGTTTCCAGCTTCTCCAAAATCCAATCAGAATATATAAATGCAAAAAAGAATCCAGGAAATTTCTTGGGTCCCAAGATCCCTGGGCAATCTCTTCTCTCAACCCTTGAGAATATTCTTATATTTGTGATATGTATATGTGTGTGTGAATGATATATATCTTATATTTGATATATGATATGGCTTATATATTTGTGATATACATATACATACAATATGCAAGGGTTTTAGCTTTGCTTAGTGGGAGGAGTAGGCATAAATGTACCTACTTCATTTTGTCTGGAACTAGAAGTTGGGTGCCCTTATTTTTTATTATAACCATTTTATCATGTTGTCTACTTTTTATTTGTCCTTGTGTATTTAGTGCCTAGCAAAACATGAACTTGATAAATTATTTTTAAATCGAATTAAAAGTGTTACCAAGCATTTCTTTTCCAGAAGTTAGCAATGCATGCAGATAATGCAAGTTACCACCAGAGGGCAGCAACCCTTCCATAGTAGCTCTGAAGCCTGCACCCCTCTCCAGAATCCAACCTTTTACCAAAATTGCTTGTTCATAGTTTGTGTGAGAAAAGCAGGATCCTCCCAGGGAAAAGAGGGATCTTGAGTAAGTGACAGGCTGCACCTGGAATGTGTGGGTCCCATTCTTTTGGAGAAGAATGCTTCTTCCTCTCCCCAATAAAGGGAAGAGATCCCACATATTCCCAGCATCTAGTGGGGCAGTCACAATGTTGGGCACTCCTCACAGTAATTCCACAAGGTAGTCATTCCTTCCTTTTACAGATGAGGAAGTTGAAGCTCAGAGAACCTCTCAAAGAGGAGGAGTGGATGGCTGGTATTCCATGGGCAAGGAGGCCCAGGCAGTGGACATGGCCAGGGAAGCTATGCCTCTCCCCTTGCTGTTCCACATCCGGAAAGCCTCGGAACCCTGAGAGTGTTCCCCACTTTTCTTTAACAGGGAGATAATCCACTCTGCTTTTCAGAGCTGTGGGATCTAGGGCCAAGACCAGCTATATAACTTGCAGGGTACAAAGTGAAAATTCAGGGCCCCTTGCTTACAAACTAAGAATTTCACAATGGCAACATCAGAGCATTCAATCAAACACAAAAACCTAGGCATGAGATTTGTGTGTGTGTGTTGGGTGGGTGNTTTTTGGTACTGGGGATTGAACCCAGAGGTACTTCATCACTGAGCTATATTCCTAACCCTATTTATTTTTTATTTTTGAGACAAAGTCTCACTGAATTTCTAAGAGCCTTGCTAAGTTTCTGAGTTTGGCCAGGAACATGAAATCCTCCTGCTTCAGCCTTCTGAGTCACTGGAATTACAGGTGTGCACCACCACGCCTGGTTGCATATATGTTTTTATTTCTATAATAAGGAGGTTGGATAGACAATAGTTCTTAAACCTGGTTACACATTAGAAACTCCTGGGACTTTAAAAATAAATGTCAGCCCCACCCCTAAAGATTCTAATTGAACTGGATTAAGATGAAGTCTGGGCACATGAATACATTCACCCTCATTCTGAGACCCTGGTATCTACATGTAACAAGGATGAAAATGTCCTTCTCCTCCTCTAAAAAAAGCAACAGAATTGTCTGGGTGATCTAGCTCCAGTTGGACAGGGAGTCTTAAGGTCTCATATCTAAGAAGTTTAACAGGCAAAGACACAAAGAATGTATGTTCTTGTGGGTCTAGATTGGGGATGGGTCTTCTGGGGGATACTGTGTCTCTGCAGCCATTTGCCCAACTGTCCATTCATTCTGCTGAGAGCTCCACACTCCATTGCTGATGGTCTCTGGGGGATGCCATCCATTTGTAGTAGTATTTCTAGGCATGAAGGGAACAACAATGGCTTTCTCACTCCTTCTGGAAACTTCTAGTTTGCCTGAGCAATGTGTGTAGAACTGTTAAAGAAAAGAAAGTAAAAATGGAAATAATGTTTATTGAGCACTTTCTGAGGGTCTGGCATTACACTTAGGAGCAGTATTGAATCCTCCAGAAATCCTTCTAGTTAAGTATTTTTCTTAAACCCCATTTTTACAGCTCAGAACAGTTGGGTAATATCATACAGTTGCTGAATATCATACAGCTGATTGAGTGGTCCCTCCTTTACCCCAGTAGTATTCCCTGGTAAAACTCTGTCTAAGGGACACTGTGATCCCAGACCTCTGTGGCACTGGCCCTCCCTTTTCTGGCCAGGAGAGCGTGGCTGAAGGTAGTGGGGCATGACCCAGGCCTGCCTTATCTTGGCTGCTCAAATCCCAGAAACCCCTCACATCAGGCCCTGTGGAAATGGTCTGGAACACTGCATCCTTTCACAGATGTAGGAACTCAAGGACAAAGGAAAATGCCTGGGGAGGCAGCCCAGGTACCTCACAGGAGCCCATCAGGAGATGTAGCCAGAGCAGATGGGAGCTATGGGGCCTCTGAGAAGAGCTGAAAATCCCTATGAATTCAGACTCATTCTCTGAAGCCAGTCATGCTGCAAAGAAGCTGGGTCTACCAGCCACAACTGAAGTGGTCCTTACCCTGATGTCCATCAGCCTCTGGTCATTTGAACAGGGGATAGCCTTGTTTTGGGGGAAGAGGCTCAAATTCCCCTCACTATATTTGGGATATGGGGGAGCTGATAGAAGCTCAAGGAAAGAGTGAGGTCCTGGGTGAAGGAGTGGGAAAGAAAGAAGACTCCAGGCAGCTTGGGGGTGGGGGAGTGCAGAATCATAGTTTTCCTAAAGGAGCTATAGCCAGAGTAGAGGCTGGAGTGAATGTGGAGGCCCAGGTGCCGGAGCTGAGGTCCCAGTCCCTAGGAATCTGCATCACCCCCTTCACCAGTGTGGGCCTGCAGCTTTACAACCTAGAGCTGGCCAGAGCCAGTGAGTCCCACACCAGCTAATAGGAGCCACGAAGAACAACTTCTAGTGTATTGTGAATCCCAGGGCTGCCAAGTGGTTTGGAAGCAGAGGGCTTCAAAAGCTTTCTTCAAAAGCACAGAGTCATACTCAGGCATGGGGACTCAGTCTATAATCCCAGGACCCTGCCTTACCCACCTCAGCAACTTAGCAAGACCTTATGTCAAAAAATAAAAAGGGCTGGGGATGTAGCTCAATGGTGAACTGCCCCTGGGTTTGATCCCCAGTACCCTTAGTCCCCTTTCACCCTGCCTCACCCACCTAGTCAGCCTCTGTGCCCCTCTGTGATCACACTTTCATCAGTCAAGAATCTTACTCAGACTTTCTACAATTAGGAAAACACCCAACTTCAGGTAACTAAACATCTGCAATGGCTTTACCAAATGGGACTTTGTGATTGTCACATACCAAGCAGTTTGAAGGAAATTGTTCCAGAAGAAGAGCAGCATTTCCATGATGTCCTGGATGTTTCAGGCTCTTGTCTTTCTACTCTGGGCGGGGGGGGTTTGACTTAACCCCCTGCATGGTCACAAAGTGACTGCCCCACCTCCAGCCTCATGTCTGTATCTGCCTTTTCCATAAGGCAGAAATAAGGAAGGAGGAAATTGTGGCCACTGTGTTAGGAAAGCAAAGCCTATCCCAGAAATTTTTAGTACATATTGGCTTAGCCCACATATGGCAGAACTGTGTCACATGGCCACCCTAGCTGCACAGGAGTCTGAGAAAGTATTCAACTGGGTACACTGTTACCATAAAAGACAATTGGGCAGAGCAATGTGAAGAAGAAGAGATGAGAATGACCGCCCAGAGTGACCAAAACCATATGGTGCTGCATCCCTGTGTCCAGGCCTGCGTTCTTCCACCATGGCCACCAAGTCCAAGGGAAAGCTGAAGGGGATGCTAAAGGAGATAGAGCCACGGTGAAGGAGGAACCGCAGAGAAGATTCACCAGGCTGTCTGCTAAACCTGCTCCTCCAAACCAGAGCCCACGCCTGAAAAGGACCCCGGCAAAGAAGGGAGAGAAGGTACCCAAAGGGGAAAGCTGAGCTGGTAAGGACGGGAATAGCCCTGCCGAAAGTGGAGAGGCCAGGACAGACCAGGCACAGAAGTGGAAGGTGCTGGAGATGCCAAGGGCGCTGTGTGTTTCCAGTGACTATAAAGATTGAAATAGTATTATTATCAAGCTTTATAAAAATGCAGAATTTTGTTTTACTTAAAAAAAAGACAATAAATGTTATTAGCACACAGAACACTTCACTGTTGTTTTGGGGAAAGTAGACACCAGCAGAATGTCTCCAAAGCTAGACTGCTGTGGGGAAGCGCCTTTCCCTCCTGGTTTTGAGGGACTTCCTCTGGGCTCCCAGGAGGAGGGGTTCCCTCAGGTTGGCACACACAGCCACCTTGGCACATATGCTTTGTGGTGTGGCAAAACTCAAACTCATCCTCTTCCTCTCTGCTGTCAGCTTAGACTTAACTCCCCTAAACCCAGAGACCTGTTGGGACCTGACTCCTGACAAATTGGTTTTACTAATGTGTTGGGCAATCTGGACTTTCCAGTGACATCATTGAGACAGTGTCCCTCAAAAGAGCAGCAGATCCTTTTCTAGATTGTGGATCTTCAGACTGATAATTCTGCCATTCTCATTTCCTGAAAATCAGGGTCAGCTCATGAAAATTTATTAAACAACAAGCTAAACATGAAATGTCAACTGTCACTCTTAAATCCCTATTCAAAGCATCAGATGAAGACTTCATTGGGTTTTATAGCGGCTTTCTGATTTTGGTAGCTCATCCAAGAAGGGAATTTGAAAGTTTCTGTATATTGTTAATGATTGTTTGTTCTGTGTCCTACCTGGAATACCATGAATTTTTATGAAAAGTATCTTTAATAAATATGGACACAGGGGGCTGGGATTGTGGCTCAGTGGCAGAGCACTTGCCTAGAGTGTGTGAGGCACTGTGTTCGACGTTCAGCACCACATATAAATATATAAAGAATAAAGGTACATCAACAACTAAAAAATATTTTTTAAAAAAAGATGAACACAGTTTGGCTTTGGAAAAAGAAAAAACTGGGCTTCTATTAGTAAAGAAGAAAGGGGACTAGATATTGGGTAGGCAACTAGTCGTGTTCCCCACTGTAAATATAAAATTACATTATAATATTGCACTTTATCAAATCAAACCCTCCACTAGAGTTTTTGATGTATCACCTAAGAGGCATGCCCTTCTCCAGCACCTGACACGTTCTTGAGAGTTAGCACATTCTCTTCTGTCTTTCTGTCTCACTGCATGATACCATCTACCACAGGCCCTTGCCAGAGCTGGCACCATGCTGTTTGGACATTTAGTCTCTCAAACTCACAACTGTGAGCAAAATAGACCTCTTTAAACAACAACAACAACACAGAATTAGCACATCCTAGTTAATTCATAATTGCCACGGCAGGGGCCCTTGATCACCCACCAGTTGCTTCCTGGATCATCTAGCCAGGAGTTCTCTGTCATTTCCAGCAGGCTAACTCTCTTGCATTCAGAAAGTAAGCATTTCAGAATGTGTTCCAACTATTTAATTGCTTCATAACAAACATTCAACCTAGAGCTGCCCCAACATTCAGTGACCTCTAGCAAAACCAAGCATAACTTTGCTGACCAATCTTTCCTTTGGGCAGGGCTCAATGAGGACAGTTTGTCTTTTTCTTGTGGCACCAGCTTGACTGGAGCTAAAGGATCCAATGGTCATCCACTGAATTTTTATTTCTGTCATTTTTTTATGCATAAAAATTGATTTAATTCTTTTTTCAAATCTACTTGGTCTCCCTTTATAGTAATCTTTAAAGTGATGGAAATATTAAATAACTGCTATTGTGCATCTTTTCCCAGCTCCATGTTCAGTGACATCACTTTGGGAGTTTGCAGTCAGCCATGGTGGGAGAATTTACAACATGGAAATTATCAAATGTTGTGAATCAGGGTTTGGTTTATTGCTTTATTGATTGTCTAGACTTAAAGAGAGCTATGAAAAAATATTAATAATTTAAATTAAATTTTAAATTGTATTGTATCTGTAGCCATGATATTGTGACTGGTACAAAAAAAAATCAAGAAAATATTCCTTCAGTGTCTGAAAATTATTATCTGATCCAGCAAGAAAGTAGGTTATGTTGTTGAGTAATGAATGAAGTTTCAACAAGTCTTCATTGTTTCATTTCATCTTCCTCTTTCACATAAAAGTGTCAACCAACATTCATGTTATAACTATGTGAATTGCAGCCAGGGGCTGGCTGCAGATACAAGAAATGGCAAAAATCAACAAAAGTATTTTGTGAGAATCCATTGTCTATGTGGAATTCATAATAAAGAGTGATGCGTATTTTATTATTACTTGTAAGTGATATGCTACATTTCCTTTGTATCAGTAATATTTGTATATGTATAGGCACACATTTCCCCCCACATCACTGTATGAACCCTAAGACAGCCATCAAAGTGCATCCTGAAGGTCTGAAAACTTCAGGGTACCATAAGTTTTTAGTTCTACGGGTTATTTACTTTTGTGTTTGCTCAGTGAGACATTTTAAAAGATATTTTGTTGAATATTTTATTCAGCACTTACTTTTTTTTACTAGAAGGACCATTCAAACTCATGTTTTCCATTGACTCCCAGCTACAAGGAGTTTGACTAAACTCTTGTCCAGGGATTAGTTTATATCCTGTTCAACAAAAAGGATGCAGACTCAGCCATGTCAGTAGGAGCCGTGAACTAGTACTTGACTGTGATGCCACTTTCTGTCTTCTCATTAAACATGTTTGGCTTGATGGTGAGGTTTGGGCGTCTCCATTATTTTGTTTTGTTTGCATTTTGTGAATGTTTCAAGTGGCTTTGGTTTGGGTGGTTGTCCCATAGTCCCGATTAGTTTGGGCAGAATAGCATGCCACACAAAGGGAGCCATTCATTGTAATCATCCTGGGCTGCCAGGAAGCTTCTGGGTCCCTGTCTCAGCTCTGGCTGTTAAATATAAAAGTATGTTTTTGTAGTAAGAACCACAGACTGGGTTCCTTAAGCAACAGAAATCTTTTCCTCACAATTCTGGAGGCTGGAACCCAAGATCAAGATGGTGGCCAGTTCAGTTCCTTGATGAAGACTCTTCCTAACTTGCAGATGGCCACCATTTCACTGTGGGCTCCTGTACTGGAGAGAACTGGCAAGTTCTTTAATGTCTCCTTTTATAAGTACACTAATTCTACAGGACCAGGGCTTCATTTTTATGACTCTATTTAACCTTAATGACTTCCTCATTCCAAATACAGCCATGGTGCAGACTACAGCCTCAACGTATGAATTTAAGGGACATAATATTCAGTCCATAGCAGGTACTGTGGTTTAGCCCACAGACTCCCATTTCCCAGCCTTCTATTCTCACCATTAGCTCTCTTGCTCCATTTCTGGTTGGTTAGGAGAATTGTGTGAGAAACTTTTACCTTGTTGTTCACAGTCAGGGATTCATTCTGGGCTTGCTGACCTCTTCCTTGGTTCCTGGTTCCTAACCTCAAGCCAAGTAAGGCTGCATATCAAATCCAGCCCCAAGGATTGGCCCCACCATCCATAATGCTCTACAGGCAGGATCTTCCCTAGAGACAGGAAGTCCTGTTTCAGATTTTCACTTAAGACCCATTCCATCTCTGGGAGTCCCAAAAAACTGGGTGGGACCCAGTGACATTCCAGGAAGTCTGGCTTGCACACACTGCAGGTAAAGAGACCTTGCCTAACATGTGTGAGGCACTGGGTTCAATCCTCAGCACCACATAAAAATAGATAAACAAAATAAAGGCATTGAGTCCATCTACAACTAAAAAAAATTTTTCTTTTGTTAAAAACCTATGTGATTTACCACCTTAGGAAATCAAATGTTACTCAGATATTTGAACCATCCTTTGCAACATCTCTGATTCCCTTTCCTTTGCTATCACCCTGAATTTGGAGGATATTTTTCCCATTCATTCTTTAACAAAAAGAAAAAAAATACATCCCTTAAATACGTCTAAAATTTTGCATTTTCAACTCTCTCACAATGACCTACCCAAAATCATGTTTACAATTTTGCATTTGATGTTATTTGGTGACAAGTTACTTAAATTATAATTGTGATATTTAGTCATCATCATTCATTTATATTTTTGAAGAATGAAAAAAAATCTAACATATAAATTGATTTTAAATGTTATTGAATGTTTCCAAATACAGCTAATATAGTTGAAATATCAGTTATGTTTTATAGACAAATTAACAAAACAGTAATTTTGACTTTGCTGTTTTCCTTTCATAGTTTGGGGCCTTAAGCTTTCTACATGTTCCTATGGGGATGGAAACCTCCTAAGGCCTAATTCTGTGTCCAGAGTCCCTAAGGGGGATAACAGAACCCTAAGGTAGAACAAGAGCATTAAGAAAATCAGCAGCTATGGGGCTGGGGATGTGGCTCAAGAGGTAACGTGCTCGCCTAGCATGTGAAGGGCGCTGGGTTTGATCCTCAGCACCACATAAAAATAAAATAAAGATGTTGCATCCACCGAAAACTAAAAAAATTTAAAAAAAGAAAAAGAAAAAGAAAATCATCAGCTACACTAAAGGTGACAGTTTGGAGCATTCATTGGACCAGGCCTCTGACATGAGCAGTTCACATCTGTTAACTCACCCCTACCAAGTAGTTGCTACTGCCATTCCAAGTTCCAGAGGGCCGGGTAGAAAGGGCAGAGCTATGGTTGAACCCAGCCATTTTCTGAGCACCAAATGTACATATAAGGTTCCAAGTATTTTCTCAGACTTCTCACAAAAACCAGGTATTATTATTATCCCTGTTTTATAGGAAGAGAAACTGGTCCAGAGAGGCTCAGCAGCTTGCTCCAGATCTCATAGTGGAAAGGGACAGATTCTGTGTGAGTCCCAACATTGCCTGTGCTTCTCAGGGCTCCATACTTGCCACTTTGCAGCCAGGCTGAGTCCTCCCCTTCCTGCCCTTCTCTGCTCTCTCCTCTGTAACCTTGGTGGTTATATGTGGCAGGGGTGGGGGTGGGGGACTGACCGGGTGGGGGAGGAAAAAGGGGGGCACCAGTTACTTATTTCTGTTAGCCCAAAACACCTGCACTAGGGAAGGGGGTATCTGCAGGTCCCTGCCCAAGGCTGGCCACGTCCCCTCCCTACCCCGCTTCCTCTCACTCTTCCCCTGCTGCCCAGGGTAGGTGGGAGCCCACAGGCACAGGCCACTTTTTAGATGCGATAGTCTCAGCTGGCTGCCTTTCCTCCCACAGGTCTCACCTTATCTTGGGCCATCAGAATCTCTCCTTCCATCAGGTCCCCAGCTCAAGGTCACCTCCAGCAGGTTCCAGTTTTGCTTACTGCACAGGGCCCTTCTGCTTACCTGGAAATTGGAAGGGAAAGGATTTGTTGTTGTTGTTGTTGTTGTTGCTCTCACTCGGAGTCCCCCACTTTCCACACAGAAAACAAATCCAGAGTGAAGGTAGGAGGTGAAAGGACAATAGGTTTTAGACAGAAGACCAGGGTTTTGTCCCCAGGCTCTGGGCTTCACTCCTATAACCTTGGATTAGTCACTTTCTCTTTCTGGGCCTCTGTTTCCTCACCTGGAAAGGGCGTGTAAGGCCCAGAGGCTTTCTAAGATCCTTCTAGTAAGTGTGTAACTAAATCTGTTCCCTGCACCAGAGTGTTAGGTTTGTGACAGGTGTATATGTACTTTTTATTTATTGTGATTTTTCTTTAACTAGAACCGTTTATATTCTAATAAAATTTGTATATATGTATATAGTTTTTGCTTTAATTAGAAATATTGGCAAGCCCATCCCTGCCATCTCAGGAAGAAGCCCACTAACTGCTCAGCCAAGAGGGAAAAAGAAGACCAAGAAGTACCCAGTTTCTAGGTGAGAGAAGATGGGAGAAGGGGGTGGGAATCTCAGGTTTTCCATTTGGGAAGAGCACATCAAAAATGGGCTGTGTGAGTCCACTCCAGACCAATTAAGTCAGAAGTTCTGGGAGTGGAACTGTGAGTTTTAGAAACTTCTCAGATGAGTCTGATGTGCCCTGAGAGTGGAGAACTACCATTGGAGAGTGTCAGTTCTCATCCTTCCATGGCCTCTATGTCCCTTAAAAGGCTGGGTATCTGGCCTTGCCTGTGGACCTTCCCACTCAGTAAGTCTGGGATGGAGCCTGTATCAGTTTCCTATGGATGCTTTAACAAACCACCATGAACTCTGTGGCTTAAAAGTGTGAATCTATTGTTTTACAGTTTGGGGGGAGTGACTTTCAAAATGAGTCTCACCGGGTAAATGTTAAGGTTAGTGTAGGAAGAAGTTCCTTCTGGAGGCTCCACGAGAGAACCTATTTTCTTGCCCACCATTTTCAGTGCAAGTCCAATTGTCAATCTGACTGGATTAGCTTGGATCACATGCTCACCTCTACCCCTACACTGTGGATTGGAAGCACTGACCAGCCCAGGGTGGATGACATATCCTATCCCTGACCTACTCTAGTGAATGAGCAACTCACGAGGAGGTAGAGCAGGAACTCATGGGCTTTAAAAATCAGACATAACCAGGTTATTGATTCATTCATGAATTCAAAACATTAAGTATAAGGTACCAAACAAAACCGACCTAGTCCCTGCCATGTGAGTCATTTAAACCAGTGTATCAGTTATTTATTGCTGTGTAACAAATCACTTAAAACTCAATGTCTTACAACAACGACATTTCATATGCTCACGATGGGTTCACTAGACTTGGTGGGCGTTTCTTTTGGGCTCATTCATGTGCCTGCCCTCACCATGTGGTGCAACTAGGGCTGGATGAACTAAAGTGGCCTCACTCCCAGGTCTGGCAGTTGACAGGGGCTGTTAACTGGGCCAGGCACCTCCAGCAGGTTAGCTTGGGCTTCTTCATTTGGCTTCAGTGTTCCCAGAGGGCAAACCTAATGCATGTGTGATTTTCAACCTTATGATTGTGACATCTTGCTAATGTGCTATTGGCTCAAGTAAATCACTTGGCCAGAATCAGAGTCATTATGGGAAAAGGCTTTACAGGTTGTAGTTATGGAAGACATGATCAATTAGGGACATACGGTAATAATTGTTGGGACTCTCCAGCATCTACCTGCCCTGGCCCACAGTAGCACTCTACCTCTTCCTCCAAGAATCTCCCTCAGTGCAGGAGGACTCCTAACTTCCCACTAGGAAAGCAAGAGGACCCCATGGCTCCTGGATTCAGAGGTGCTATTGGGGAGGAGAAAGGAAATGGCGCAGCTGGCCCAGGCCTCTGTGTGTGTTTCTCACATCCTGGATGTTTCTACTATGATCAGGCTTCTAAGCCAAGAGAGACCATCCCCCACTGCCCTTCGGCCCACAGGTGGGCTCCACACTCACAGCCCTGTACTAAGGATGGCTCTGGTTCAGTGTGTGTCACCAGCAAGGAAGACCTAAAACTGGAGTTCTGCTGGGCTTGGCAATGCCCTTGCCCTTGGATAGGTGGGCACAGTCTAAATGGGGCTTCTGTTTATGCATATACAATTCTGGGTGGGGGCAGAGGCTAGTTATGGAACAGCTAGTTCTGGGGCACCCTGATGACCTGGGAAGGTCAGACCCTCAGGGCTACTCTTTCCTCTGGCCCTTTACCTGATGTGGAGTGTGATTACGAGTTCTCAGGTCTCTTTGACCATAAGGCTACAAAGAGGCTTTTCTGGTGAGCAAGTGGGTGACATCTAACTGTCATGCTAGGGTGACTATGACCTGTTTGCCCAGGATAGTTCTGTTTATACCTGCTGGCCTTGTGTAATTATTAATAATGCCCCTTTTCGTTATGGTTTGGATGATACCTGTGAAAGGTCACCCTGGTGAAGGCCCATGTTAATCCCAGAGCCCAGGAAGGTGACTGACCAGGAGCCAGCAACAGGAGCTCTGGTCTTGCACTGTTGCCGATAGTTTGGGGGATTTGGGCATGTCCCTTTTTCTCTCTGGTGGCAGTTGCCTTGTGACTGAATTGAGGGTTGTATCAGACAGCTCCTCCTAGCTGGGGAGTAAATGAATGTGAGATGTTCCCTCCACCCCAGGGGGATTCTGCCCCATTCACAGGTTGGTGAGGATATTGCTCCTTCTCTAACCTTTGGTCTCAGAGTCCTCCGGGGACCCAGCCATGTCCTGCTAGTTTTCCCCTCTTCCATTCTCTGCCTCAGCTAGCCTGAGTCTGACTCTCTGGGTCTCTGCCACAGAGCTCTAGGCTAGCAGGGACTACCTGTTCACCATCCCCTCCCCCATGCTTTGCTCCAATCAGACCTTTCTTTAACCTGCACCTCCTAGTTGTGTGAACTTTGGGAGAAATACTTAATCACCTGTGATTGTTTCCCCATCTGTCATGAGGGATAATGGTGTCATACAGGGACTCACCAAGGTATTATTACACTGACTTCTCCATCTTAATATTAACCATCTGGAGGGCCCAGACCAGACCTCATAGGGTTGTTTGAGGAACAAAGAAAGTGATTTGCAAGCACAAAGGCACTAGAAGTTTCCTCTCTGTAGCACTTTGTCACTGAAAGCTTCTGTGAAAACACTCAATCCTCAATTTTACCTCACAGATCACACGTTCCCACCTGCCATTTGACTAATACATGGGATGAAACAATGTGGACACTTTAATCCCTTTAAAATTATCACATAGTTTCTTCAGTCTTTACCCTAGCAAGACCGTGTTGTGACGTTCACCTTCCCTAACTTGCAACCTGTTGGCTTTGTTTTGGGATGTTTTGCTCCACTAGAGAGAACATCAGCTCTGCAATCTGTCACACAACTAACTGAAGCCTTGTCCCCTTTGAACCCCAATATCTTCTTTTTGATAAGGAAATAGTTGTCCCCAACTCTCAGAATCATGAGGGCTTATACAAGGTGGATATGAAAAGGATTTGTCCTGTGGTAGGACTCAGTAAATATAGGTTTCCTTGCATTTTATCCTGTTATCTTTCTGATTGCTGAGAATATACAATTTTCTGGGGGGTAAGATAAGAAAGTTTCTATTTTCTAGTTTCTATTGCTGCATAACAAATGATCCCCAAACTTAGCAGCTTAAAGCAATCACACTTTTGCTCAGGATTTTGTGGTAGAAATATTGAAAGGCTCCCCTGAGCAGTTTTTGCTGGAGGTCTCGATGCAGCTACAGTCAGATATTGGATGGGGTTGTCATCGTGTGAAGGCCCAAATGGGCTGTGTGCAAAATGACTCACACAGCTGGCAGCTGAGGCTGGCTGTCAGCTGGAGATCCATCTGGGACTGTCAACCAGACTGCCTACACATGCCCTTCCAGCAGGACAGTCTCAAGGTAGCTGGATTTCTTATAGAGGCTGATTTCCCCTCCCCAAAGCAAGCATCTCAAGGGGACCAGGTAAAGCTACGTGCTTTTTTTTTTTTTTTCCTTCTTCTTCTTTTTAATGACCTAGTCTCAGAAATCACATACCAGCCTGGCACAGTGGCACATGCCTGAAATCCCAGGCCAAGGCTGGAGGATCACAAGTTCAAGGCCAGCCTGGGCAACTGAGTGAGACTCTGTCTCAAAAAAATAAAAGAGCTGGGTATGTGGTTCACATAGCACATACTATCACTTCTGCCCAGATTCAGTAGGAGAGGACATGGATGGTGCCTTTTTTTTTTTTAGTTGTTGATGGACCTTTTATTTTTATTTATTTGTTTGTTTGTTTGTTTACATGTGGTGCTGAGGATTGAACCCAGTGCCTCACACGTGCTAGACAAGTGCTCCACCACTGAGCTACAATCCCAGCCCAAGGACCTTGCCTCTTTTTGGAAGGAATGCCCAGGTTATATTATTGACCATCACATGAGATGGAGACACTATTAAGGCCTTTTGGGGAATGTAATCTGTCATATCTCCCAATTTCTTTTTGTAAATTGGAGCTTTAAGCAGTCAGGATTCTTACTCATGAGCAAAGCCATCTTTTGTGGAAGGCCTTTACAGTTCACAGAATAGATATTCGACTAAAAGCCAGGAATGGAAAATGGACCAGAACCAAGGAGCTCTGAGGATTGGTTGGCAACTACTCACACAAAGGACAAAGTTGTCTCGTCCAAATGCCACAGGGGCACTACTGCTCAGAAACATATCACCTCCAAGTGCCCAGTTTCTTTGCAGTGTTCCTTAAAGAGCGGCATCTACCAAGATTGGTTGAATTCTAGGCTGCCTCCTGATTGGACCAGTGTGGACAGGAGGAGGAGCCATCTGGACCTTCAGAGATTACACATGGGAGGTTCTCCAAAGGACTAGTAGGGTAGTGGTGGCCAGCAGGGGGAGGTGAATGCTGGATATTCCCAAACCACAAATGCCCACCAGGGAGTCAGCAGACTCAGACACCCCACCTGAAGCAATCAGTACCCCCAGTCAAGGGAGGTAGGGACTGAGAGCTGAGGAAGCTCAGAGGAAGCAGAATGTTGTCTAAAGTATTAAAGGACTAGCACTTAGATTTAACTTGCTCCAAATGGTGGTAGGTTAGGCTTTGGGCTCAATACTAGGAGGAACTAATCTTTTTTTAAAAAATGATTTTAAGGGGCTGGGGATGTGGCTCAAGCGGTAGCGCGCTCACCTGGCATGCGTGCGGGCCCGGGTTGGATCCTCAGCACCACATACAAACAAAGATGTTGTGTCCGCCGAGAAACTGAAAATAAATATTAAAAAAATAAATAAATAAAAATAAAAAATGATTTTAAAAATATTTTTTTGTTGTCGATGGACTTTTATTTTATTTATTTATCTGCAATGCTGAGAATGGAACCCAGTGCCTCATTCATGCTAGGCAAGGGCTCTACCACTGAGCTACAACACCAGCCCTTATTTAAAAAACAAAACAAAACAAAAAAAACATTAATTATATTTTTAACATTCGAATAAGCCATAGTGTGTGTGTGTGTGTGTGTGTGTGTGAGAGAGAGAGAGAGAGAGAGAGAGAGAGAGAGAGATTTGTTTAAAGGAACGCAGTGAAAGTCCCCCCCTTCTGTTACCACCCACTCCTCACTTCATTCCCCACCTCTTCTGATTTAATAGTGTGGGCTTGGGGCTGTAGCTCAGTGGTAGAGTGTTTGCCTAGCATGCATGAGGCACTGGGTTTGATCCTCAGCACCCCATAAGAAAATAAGGTAAAGGCATTCTGTCCATCTACAACTACAAAAAAAAATTTTTTTTAAAAAGATTTTAATAGTGCTTTGTGTGTGCGTTCCTATTTATTTTTTCCTTTTGCGTTTTCATTTTTAATTGTAATGAGGAAATTTTTTTACTTTATTTTTAAAATTGTAAAATATACACAATAAAAATTTACCATTTTAACTATTTTTCAAGTGTACAGTAAAGTAGCATTAATCATATATAAGCACATTATTGTGCAAGCATCAACACCATCCATCTCTAGAACTTCTTTTTTTTCCTTTTGCCGTACTGGGGTTGAACCCAGCGGCGCTCTACCACTGAGCCACATTCCCAGCTCCCCATTTTTTATTTTTACCAAGCATGTTTCCACTTTATTCAACACTTAATCAGAACAATACTTTTGGCATCTATATAGTGCATATATTTAAAAAGTGCAAAATATTGACCATACCATATGGTTATGAAACGGAATGGACCTAACTAAATAAACACTTTTGCTCATGGAAAGAAACCGCAGCTTTTTTGGAAAGCTTTCTGGACCTTAACTGCTGGTCAGCATCTTCCAGGTACCCTTTTCTGAATTGGTTCAGACTGCTTGGCACAAAAAGTCCAACGGCCATTTCCACTGAAGCGCAGGGGGGTGAGGTGGGGGGGGGTGTCAGAGTGAGCGAGGCGGCTGCGAGGTGCAGGCCGAGCAGGACTACAAGGCGGAGGAGCGAAGGTCAGACCACCTGGAGGGAAGGCCTGGTTAGAACAGGCAGGCGAACCAGACACCACGAGAGGGGCAAGGCCAGGAACAGCTGAAGCAGACTATCAGTCCTTTTAAATTTATTTTGAGACAGGGTCTGGCTAAGTTTCCCAGGTGGCCTTAAATTTTCGATCCTCCTGCCTCAACCTCCCAAAGAACTGGAATTAATAGGTGTGGCCACAGGACAGACCTATTTTACCTTGTTAAACAGAGTCTCTGCACAAAGAACTGTAAGGGCATTTCCTTCACCACCAGCCCCTGGGATCCACTGTTCTATCTTTTGTTTCCGTGAATTTGATTATTTCAGGACCTCATATAATGGAATCTTACATTATTTATCCTTTTGTGACAGGCTTACTTCACTGAGCATAATATCTTCAGGGTTTTACCACTGTTCTATCATACATCAGAATTTTCTTCATTTTTAAAGAATAATATTCCATTGTATGTATATACCACATTTTGTTTTTCCATTCACTTATTTATCCAAATGTCACTGGACATTTGGTTTGCTTTCACTCTTTGGCTGTTGTGATTATACAATATAATGTTGACCTCAAAAATCCTCCATTGATAAAGTCCATCACTTAACATGCTGTTGTTACTTCATCTATTCTAGTTGTTTCAATAGGTTGGTTTTTCGGGCTTTGTTTTGTTTTGTTTTTTGGTAAGAGGAATCAAAAACAAAGCATTCTACCTCTGAGCAACATCCCCAGCCCTTTTTATTTTTGAGACAGGGCTTTGCTAAATTGCTGAGACTGGACTTGAACTTGTGATCCTCTTGCCTCATTCTCCCTGGAAGCTGGAATTACTGGTCAACCATTGCCTGGCCTCAATAGTGCTTTTTTGGGTAGCTTTTTGTTTTGACCCAGGAGCCTATCAAGGATCAATCAAAGCATTTTATGGACTTGTCACATCTCTTTAACCTAGAATAGTTCCTTTTTTTTTTTTTTTTGGTTTTGTTTTCCATGAATTATTTTTTAAGACCTTATGGTTATGGTCAACATTTATTTTTTAAGAATCTAGGCTAAGTGTTTTACAGAATGTCCCTCAATTTGAGTTTGCCTCTGCTTGATTAAATTCAGGGAATGCAATTTTGGCAGGAAGAGCCCGGAGAAGATGCATTGTCTTTCCCAGAATAGCCAGTAGGGAGCATGTCACACACAGCTCCCCACTATTGGTGTTCTTATTCTTGATCCCACAGTTGTTGTGGAAGAGAGTCTCAGAGATGCCTATATCCTCTCCCCTCTCTCCACAGGTCACCCACACTGGAGACCCACCATTAGTGTGGGAGGCAGTACTGTGGCTTCTCATGGCTGAAGGAATGGGGGCATGACAGAGGTTCTTCCTAATCCCATCCCCTGCCCTATTCTGAGGAGGGTGTGGGTTGCTCTCCTGGGCCCACTTTTGCAGACTTTCAGAGAGCACTAGAGAGAAATATCATTATCCACCACATAGAAACAACCCCCAAGTACATCTGTGACACATTTCAATTTGCAAAGGATTTTCCCATTCATTTCTAATCACACAAAACAAGAACTACTGCTTTGTCCAGTACCTAAGCCAGGCTCTGGGTTAAAAAGACCACATGTACCAAAGTCCTCTGGATACTTTTGCCACCCTTATTGTATGAATGGGGAAAGAGAAACCCAAAGAGGCTCAGCAGCTTGTGTGGAAGTGACAAGGCTGAGACTCACACCCCGGTGTCTTTGAATCTCTGGCTCAAGGTGCTAAGCACCATGGCGTGTGGTTTCCAGGAGGTATGCAGGGCAGACATGAGGTTCCCACGGGCAGACAGGAAATCCAGAGAAGCTGTGTGTTCTGACCAATCTGTGGAACTGTGACCAGCCCCAAGAACTTCCGACTCCTGGCCTAGTGTTCTTGTCACAATCTCAGGTTGCTTGTGGGTCTAAGGGTAAAGATGCCAGAAGTGTTCCTGGTGACCTGCCAAGAGGGAAGGGAAGAAGGAATGGTGGCAGCAGTGACCACTCCTGCACTGCTCCCCAACACACCACTCCTCGGGCAGGGGGAACCCCACCTTGAAAAAAGACAATGGGAACATTCTTTGGACCCTAACTACTTCCTTCCTCTTGCCTGCCAATGTGGTTGCCACATCTGGCCTCTCCCTGGCTTTGGGAAGAATCACCCTGTCCTGGTGGCCAGTCATCCCTGATCATCAAGACACCCATATTTTAGGAGGAAGTTGCTAGTGCCTCAGGTGAACCTCTGCCCAGCCTGCTAGACTTAAGCAGTAGATTTCTTGAACCCTGGTCTCAGAGAATAATCCCAGAATTCCAACATGTGGGCAGCCAATGGAAGTTCTAGGCCAAGTGTGGGGATAGGGGATGTGGCCCTGCCAGGATTGCCTGGTGTATGAGACAAGAAAAGCCAGATGGGAGAGGGAGAAAGGTCTACCTATAATCCATCTGCAACTCCTAGATCAAACTTTACCTCTTTTGTGAAGCCCACCTGATCACCCAGGACCCACCAGGCTCCCCAGGTTATTCAGAAAAACACTGGATCTGTTTTAACCACCTTATATTCCTTCTCTTCTATAATATACACAGGTAGTGGGAAGCATCTTTGGGCAATTTAGGCCCAATATCCTGAGGCAGGGCAGCATGACATCCCTGCTTCCCTATCTATAAGGCAGCCAGCCTGGTGAGCAGACCTTCCACTTTCCCATCCCAGCCTAGGTCTCAGGGACCATGCCACCTACAGCCTCTCTTAAACCATTACTGCCCTGTGCCGCCATGGAACCTCGAGGCCCACAGACCTACAGGCAATAGCCTTCCCCGCTCTAACTCTAGTCTCCTTACCCTCCTCTTACTTCAATTGCCATGTTCTTAGATGTCTGTTCCCAGTAGTGACTGCACATGCCTAAAATCAAACCACCTTCTAGCTCTGGTCAGAAGGGACAACAGCATGGTAAGGTGGAAAGATGACAGCCTTTGAAATCAGATAGCCCAAGGTTTGAATCTCAAGTAAGTTCCTTAGCCAATCTAAGAACTCAGTTTTGGTTTTTTTTTATATGTAGGTTGTAGCTACAGTATGCATCTTGTAAATGTTGAGAATTTAAAATCATATTGAAAGAGTCTAAAAATATATTGAAAGAATCTGTCCACAGTAGGTGCTTAATAATGGTCTCTATTGCTGGTCATGCCCTTGTGATATCTGGCTGTCTAAAGCAGTATGTTTCTCTGCCAAGAGAGTGGGACAACCTGTTAACCCATGCTGACTCAGTGGAGCCACACTCAAGTTCCAAGTACCATGACTGGGTGCTCAGGTGTTAAATGTGGCATTAGAATCTTTTACAAATTTGGGATTCTAACTGTCAAGGATGTTTTTTTCCCTTAAGCCCAGCATTGGCCAAGATGCATGGGAAAGGCCACTTTCCCCTGACTTGTGGAGTACATGCTTTGTTTGGTAGAATCAATCTTGAGGGGAAATCTACCCATATGTACCAAAACAATCCTGTCTCTAGGAATTAATGAAAACACATGCTGACTTATGCACCTGGATGCTCATGACAGCATTATTTATAATATCAAATGAACAAAAACTAGGGAATCGGCTGAATAAAGCATGGTATTCCCCTGCAATTAAAAATGATGTTGTATGGGCTGAGGTTGTAGCTCAGTGGTAGAGTGCTTGCCTAGCATGTATGAGGCTCTGGGTTTGATTCTCAGCACCACACATATATAAATAAAATAAAGATCCATTGAGAAATATATATATATATATATATATATATATATATATATATATATTATTTTTTTTAAGAATTTTTTTGGTAGCAAGTTAGGTTTTATTTATCCTAAAGTTTTGGTTTTTTCTAAACTTAGTTGCAATCTGGCTATAAAGAAAGGATCTTTTATCCTATGTCTAAAGAAAACATAATGGAGCTGCTACAAAAATATAGCAGCCAGAATGTAAACCATAAAAAACACACTAACAAAACAACCCTCTGAGCTAAAAACAGACACTCTCATTTTGCTGCAAAATTACAGGGTTAGCAGGTGCTCTAAGCCACCGAGTCTTCCACCACCAACGCGGCTTTCCCCTTCCAAGGGCAGCTCCTCTCTTCCGAGGAAGCCAAGCACTCAAGATGGCAAAGTGTATTTAATGTCCTGGTAGCAAATGCCGAGATGTCAGATTTCTTCCAAACCAACAGATGCAACAGTCAAACCTAAGAAAGAACTTGCCCCCTGAACGGCATGGCGGAGGGGAGGACCCCCTATCCCCAAAGGTGTTTTTGCTGCATGCATTTTGTGGAGTTGGAGGAATATTGTTGTTACTGATTAGTAAACTTTACTCTAAAGGCAAAATCCACAGGAGTCTTTAAAACCAGTGATGCCCTAGCAGTTTTCTCAATTCAGCAAAACCCCAAATATTTAGGGCCAATAATTCTCTGTTGTGAGGTTGTCCCGTGCATTGGAAGATGGGGAGCAGCAGTCCTGTTCTCAACTCTCTACATGCCCATAGCACCCCACCCCGGATTTCAACAAAAAAACCATCACTAGACATTGCCAAATGTCCCCTATGAAACAAGGTTTCCTGATTTAAAACTGTCGTGTTAGATTCATGGAAAAGAAGCTTTTCAAATGCCACATTAAAAAGTACAGGACAAATCTATTTACTGACTTGGCGCTAACTGCAAGATAAACAGTCACAGTAAAAAGGTAGGAAGCACAAGATAAGCGCATCCCATCTTTTACAAAAGAGAATACATCCTTAAGCACCAGCTTCCACAGGCTTAGAAAATTTCTGCAAAGAGACATGAGACAACTCATGGTGCTCACTCTGGAGAGGGACCAATCACCTGTACTTTTGTGCTTTTTGAATTGTCCACCCCACTCCTGTACTCCTTTTCAATCATATTACTTA
>NW_026000196.1:5382875-5386664 GCF_001458135.2 Marmota marmota marmota
CAGCACCGCCCCCCGCCCCCCGCCCCGCGGCAGGCTCCCCACCAGGGCAATCAAGGACCAGTGAGGATCACTCTGGAGAAATGTTCAGATGTGAACACGCTCCTTTTCCTTGTCAAAAACTAGCAGGGAACACTCACCTGGGAAGATAATTTTTTATTTGGCCACCCCGCCAGCCATGAAAGGCCCCCAGCATCCCTGTCCAAGAGCCCTGCTCCATGTCCTCAAAAGCCCAGAGTCCCATTTCAGTCATCAACCTGTGAGTGACCTGGCTCCCATATCCAGCTGTACAAATATAGGGTAGGTCCAATGTCAAGGGCCAAAGAGATGGCCCGTCAGTCCTGCTGGGAGGACAGGTGAGTGGGACCAGTGGTGGTATTGGAACAGGAGGTCATGATACCCATCATTTTGGGGTTTGGAGAAGATCAACCAGCACCCCCTGAATTTTCTGTGTCCTTGATTCTGTGGTTAAAAGAATGACTCTGGAATCACAGACCTCCTTGCATCATGACTGTGCTGCTACCAGTTTTAGGCAAATGACAACCTTGCTGAACCTTAGTTCCTGGTCTGTTGAATGAGGATGGTAATATAAGACCTACCTCTCACGGTGGAATAATGCTGGTGTGAGACAGCTCTGGCACAATGCTAGGTACATAGGTAATTCCCACTTTGTAATGGCACAATCACTAGAAGAGCACCAAACACAGATATCCTAGGAACCTAGGCTGCTAGGAGGTAGCAGAACTGGCCCAAGGTCACTCTGGACAGCCCAGCCTCCAGCCTCCAAGCCCAGACTCTTTCCATGCTCTAGTGTTTTCTGATTTTCTACTCCATCTACCAGCAGACAATGACAATTCTTATAACTGTGGGTGCTCACATGGTCATGGAACTGTTAGTTTTGGAAGAGACCCTGAAATTCATCTCCAACAGGCACTTATATCAACCAGTATTCCTTCCCTCCATGGCTTGTACATGGAGGATTAGCTACCTCCAAAGATAATGTTTCACATAGGTCCAAAAAACAACTGCTTACATTCAGAATGGCAGCCTAAGTGAAAAAAAGATTGCATTTGGGGTGGTTCCGGGATCAGTGGAAACCAACTGTATTAAGTGGCTGCCAAAAAGTTAGGACTATTGTGGGCTACAGTCATATAGATATATGGTACCTGAAAGAACCGGGGTGACTGAAAAAGGTGTGCCCCCTGCTGGTGAGACCACAGCTACTGGACTGCACTAAGGACGATGTTTTATTTATTCATTCATTCATTTATGGTACTGTGGTTGAACCCAACGGTGCTTTACCTCTAAACCACACTCCCAGACTCTTTTTTTTGTTTGTTTGTTTTGAGACAAGGTCTCACTCAGTTATCCAGGATGGCCTGGAACTTGGAATTCTTCTGCCTTAGCTCCCAAGTCATTGGGTTTTCAGGTGTGAACCACAGCACCCAGCTAGAGCTGTGTTTTAAAACGTATCTTGACAAGTGTGGGCTTGGAACTGAGGCTCCAAATTCACTCTTCACATTGCCCACCGTTCCTCTCCCTGGTGGGTTACAACCAGGCAAATGGTGAGACAGACAAGCTTAAAGCTCCCTTTACCTATTTAACAGGTTAAATAGGTAAAGGGAGCTGTTGCTTGCCTTTTTTTTGCCCCAGAACTGGGCCCCCAGGAAAGTAGTAAGGGCAAGGCTTCCCTTCCATGGGCATTTTTTTTTTTTCTGGTACTGATGATTGCATCCAGTGGCTATTTATGGTGCTACATTCCCAGCCCCCCACCTTTTTTTCTTTTTTCCTTTCTTTTTTTTTTAAACAGGGTCTTGCTAGGTTGTCCAGGGTCTTGCTAAGTTTGGGAGGATGGCTTTGAACTTGTGGTCCTCCTGTCTCACCCTATAATCACTGGGATTATAGGTGTGTGCCAATACACCTGGCTCCCCTGGGCATTTGAGGTCCTTTACATGCCCAGGTAAGTGGAGGGCCTTGAGATCTTACAATGGTGCTTCAGCAACTCACCCCTTTCTGGAAGCAGGGGTGCAGTTCTCACATCTCCCCAGCTCCTGTACCTTTCCCTCCACACCCACCTACTTGCCTTTTATGCTCCACCTTCATTTATTCATTCAATAAGCACTTTTCTCTAGGGTGATAAAGTAATATATCATCCAAAGAGACTTCTGTGAGCAAAGGGAAAGATGCTAGTTGTAAATAACAGGACCAAGGCATAAGCCATGACTGTCCCAGAAAATTAGGGCTTACAATCACTCTGAACAAACAAGTATGATATTCTGGGTCTCTGACCCCAGAGGATTCCCAGACTTATTGGAAGCAGAGAGGTAGACCCCAACACCCTCAGTGTGGCCTATGCTCTGGGCAGACAGGTCTGTGACAGTTTCCTGGGAAGTAGTACATGGTGAAGAGGTAGAGGCACAGCAGCCCAAAAGTGGGTGCTCCAAAACAAGAATAGGGTTTGTTAGAGGGGTGGGGAAGTTGTCAAGGGTAGAGAGATCCCTGTTCATGAATGGGGTTCCTGAATTTCCTTTGTGAGTGCAGGGGAGCACTTGGCCATCAGAGCAGAAGGACATAGGGGAGGTACGTAGTGAGGGAACCTTGGCCTCAAGGTGCTTTGGCAAGGGCAGGAAGTACTTCAATGGCGGTCCCTCCAACTGCACATACATTCCCTCCTTTAACTGGTGTGACCACACCATGAGGAAGGCACTATTGGGACTCCTGTTTTATAGATGAGGAAACTAAAGTCAGAGAGAAGTGTCTTGCAAAACTAATTGAGCAAGGAAACCAGGAGCCAGGGCAGTGGCCCTGTTACCTGAGCCCACACTTCTGGTTCACTCTCCCACTCTAGTCTTACCTTTCCCCTCTCCAGGGCCCCAAGTCACGATGGCTATGGTGAGAAGCTAGAGGGTTCCTTGCTCAGATGGAACCCCAGGCCTCAGTTCTTGGGCAGCTTAGATAACTTCTGAGGGTGTGGGGTGAAGGCAGGCCCTTGTGGAACCTTCGCAGGTCTTGGCTCCAGGCCATCAGCACCTGCATGGACCTCATTCCTGCACAGGGAATTAGCGAGCCTGTTGGGCATCTCTGGTTCCCAGCAGAGTCTGGCTCCAACTGTCTGAGCTAGGGTATGAATCCCTCAGCAAGAAGCTGGCACAGAACTAGCTGGGGACCTGCCCTTGCTGTGGCCTTGGAGGCCTGTGGTGCAGTATCCACTGCTGATCTTGAAGCTTCCATTAGGGCCAGTGACCTCAGCCTGAGTGGCTGAAGGAAATGTCTGCCAAGAGGTTGATTCGATGAGAACAAGCTTGGTGAGGGAATCCTCTATGAAGAAAAAAGGAGTGAACGCTGAGGAGGCGAGTAGCTTGTGTGGCTGCGAGAAGGGAGAGAACATCTGCGTGCTCACCATGCGCCCCCTGGTGGCAGCTCTTGTGGCTGATGCGAGCAGTGCCCGCTCCACCCATCAGGGACCTCCAGGTGCAGGAAGCAGTTTTTGGCAGGACAGCCTGAGGAGGGAGCCTGAGGGTCGACATACTCTGGCCCTCAGCAAGTAGCCAGCCAGATGCAAAACATCTGGTCAGTCTTGAAAGAGAAAAGGAAAAAAATAACAATTCATATGATTGAGCAATCACCAAAGAACCAGGCCAGTGCCAGGCCTTGAATTGGGTTCTCTCATTAAATGTGTGCCTCAGAACCTCTGGGCCAAGTGCTATTTGAGCAGTGTCATTATCTCCCATCCATTTTCCCATTTTCTTTCTTTCTTTCTTTCTTTTTTTTTTTTTTTTTTTTTTTTTTTTT
>NW_026000196.1:5386685-5407972 GCF_001458135.2 Marmota marmota marmota
TTTTTTTTTTTTTTTTTTTTTTTTTTTTTTTTTTTTTTTTTTTTTGGTACCAGGGATTGAACTACTCAGGGGCACTTGACCACTGAGCCACATCCCCATTTTGTATATTATTTAGAGACAGGGTCTCACTGAATTGCTTATCACCTCACTTTTGCTGAGGCTGGCTTTGAACTCGAAATCCTCCTTCCTCTGCCTCCCAAGTCTCTGGGATTACAGGCGTGTACCACCATGTCTGGCTTATCCCCCATTTTTACCAGTAGAGAAACTGAACCAGAGAGGTTATGTCCTTTGCTGAAGTCATACACATCATTACTATTTACTTCATTTTAGGTAACCCCGAACCTCATAAAACAGAAATCAATGACTGATACATTTCAGTGCTATATCAGAACCAGGTTGGGAGAAAAAGACAAAGGTTCATGCCCGGGGAGCAGGAAGCTGGTATCTGTGTACTGGGGAGAGGAAAGAAATAGGGATTACCCCAAAGAGGGTCACGGAGAGGCAGGGAACCCAGGGAGCAGGGAGAGGGACAGAGAATTGGTGAGAGGGGAACAGGCAGAGAGGAAGGATGGGGAGGTGAGGACCACCTGCTCCTGCTCTGGGGCCACTGAGAGACGGAAGGTGACCCCAGCACTGCAGATGCCCATTTGACACTCTTCAGCCCTGCCTCCGCCTACATGGCTCCTCTGTGCTACCAGGCAATCAGCACCCTCTCCTTAAAAGGCTCCATCTTCTGTGAATAAACACCGGGGTCCCTCCTCCTCCCTGCCAGCGCCTGTCCCCGCCATGCCTACTAGCTTCACAGCAGTCCTTCTTCCACCTGGGTCTTTCCCTCTCTGTATTCCCACTTTTTGGTTCCCAGCTCTGTTCTCAGGCCTGTCCAGTCTTGGCCCACAGCTTCTGCCTCCCGGAGCCAGGCGCTGTCTCTCCCAAGCTGCCTGGGGCCCTCTCACCCCCTTCCTCATCCCTGTTGATCATGTCTGCTTCACCATGGCCAGCACACAGGACCCAGAACCTCCCTCCCACCACACCATTTCTTCCCTCCTACTTCCTTGTGTTTGTCAACAGCCTTGCCATCCTGCCACCTGCCACCCTGCCCTTCAGCTCCCCTCCATGCTTCTGGAGTTGTCATTTGAATGCATCACCTCCCTCTCCTTCACAGCTCTCTTCAGTCTGTCACCCATCAGTTCTTCCCAGAATAACCACAATACCTTTTATGGTGCCTCATGTACATCAGCTCAGCCTCCTCCACGGCCGTTGGAAACGCAATAAACCATGAAACATGATAATGCATGAAATCAGCTGCACACATTGAGAAACCTAAGCTAAGGTGTTTGTTCGCGTCAACTTGGCACAGAAGCCAAACTCTAAGGGAAGTTCAGAGCATCAAGCGAGGCGGGGATGGGGGCCCATGGCTCCCCCACATCAGCTTGTATCCCTGCCCTTCATTTTTCCAGGTCCCCTATGCTTCCTCTAGGTGACTACTAGCCAAGGGGTCTGTGGACATGACATGGGCCTCAAGGAAGCCTGGAGGGGAGATGGATGAGGACAGATGGGGCAGACAAGGTCAAGGTGGCTATAATACAAGCATTGCCCCCAACTACCTTAATCAGGTTTCAGTGGCCACCAGAACATATCAACTCTGTGGGTGGGAGATACTGGACTGGAAACTCCCCCTTGGGCTTCCTAACTCCTGCACTGCTGGGAGAGCTGGGTGCTGCTGAGACAAAAGCTCTTCAGTCACTTGTGGATGTTCATTGAGAGTCTCCCTGGGTGCACTCACAGGGGCTGGGAATATACCACCAGGAATAGGCATGGTCCCACCTTCTTGGAGTTTCCTAGTCTAATGGGCTAGAAAAACAAACCAACCTATAATTTCAAATTGTGCTAAGAACTATGAGAGAAAAGAGGCTGCCACAAGGGAGAGAACCCACTTGAAACTGGGTAATGAGGAAGGCCTCTCTGATGACGGCACAGTCTGCTGAGATCCATAGGAGGAGAAGTTTGTTAGCCACTCTGAGGGCAAAGCCATCCCAGGTGAATGGACCACCACAGGTGAAGACCCTGGAGTGGGACTGAGGAGCAGGTGGGGCCAGAGCAGCTGGGGCTCAGGAGGAAGGGAGGAATGGGGAAAGCGGGGAGGAGGCAGTGGCCTGGCAGGCCCCTGAAAAGTTCCCTTTTCTTTTTTAAACTTTTTATTTAGAAATGATTTCAAATTTACAAAAGTTACTAAAACAGAAGTAGTAGAAGAAACAGTATACTAGATGGTTTTCTGTTTTTTTGTTTTGTTTTGTTTGGGTACTGGAGATTAAACCCAGGGGTGCTCTACCACAGAGCCACAACCCAAATCCTTTTTATTTTCTGTTTTGGGACAGAGTCTCACTAAATTGCTGAGGCTGGCCTCAACTTTCAATCCTCCTGCCTCAATCCCAGCAATGTAAATTGCTGGGATTACAGGGGAGGGCGGCTGCACCCAGCTACTATGTATTCTTTTTCTTTTTTAGTATTTATTTATTTTTTTAGTTGTAGTTGCACACAATTCCTCTATTTATATGTGGTGCTGAGGATCAAACCCAGGGCCTTGCACATGCTAGGCGAGCACTCTACCACGGAGCCACAACTCCAGCCCACTATGTATTCTTTAATGTTTCTTCGTTTTCTTTCTCCTCAACTAGACAGACACACAAGCATGCTCACACACACACACACACACACACACACTCACAATACTGTCCTCTACCCAAACCATTTGAGGGTCAGTTACATGAATTAGAATCCACTACCCTTAAATACTCTCTATATAATTTCCTAGTAATGTAGGCATTCTCTTCCATAGCCACAGCACTCAATTTCACAAATTCATATTGATGCATTACCTTAATTCACTGTTTATATCTGATTTTCTAAGTTGACCAATAATGATGATTGTAGCTCTCCCCTACATCCCCTCTAGCCAAATACAGGATCCAGTGTATAGAGTTAGATATTATATTTAGTTAGTATGTCTTTTTGTGTGTGTGCCAGAGACTGCACCAAGAAGTACTTAATCACTGAGCCATATTCCCAACTCCTGCTTTTACATTTATTTATTTTTATTCAAGACAGGGTCTAAGTTGCTTAGGGCCTCACTAAGCTGCTGAGGCTGGCTTTGAACTCACAATTCTCCTATCTCAGCCTCCTGAGCTGCTGGGATTACAGGCATGCTTCATTGTGCCCAGCTTTGACACACCTTTTAATCTGGAACTTTTTAAAGGCCCTTTCTTCGATTTGTATGATGTTGATTTTTTACATAAATTCATCTTTTTTATTTATTGGTTCTTTTTAGTTATACATGACAACAGAATCCATCTTGATATAATTATACAAGCATGGAATATATCTTATTCTAGTTAGGATCCCATTCTTACGGATGTACATGATGATTGACATTGATATCTTTCAAGAATACAACAGGTTCTTTGTTCTGTGTTTGACTAATATTTTCTTGTGATTAGACTGGGATTTATGCAGTCCCAGCTGGGATACATACAGGTGATATGAGGCAATATGTATTTCCAGGTATCACATCTGGAGGCACAAAATGTCCGTCTGTCCCTTATTGGTCATGTTAAGTTTGATCACCCAGTGAAGAATATAGTCTCATTTCTCCACCTGTGTAGTTACTATGGTTGTTTTTCTCCCTCCCTCGCAACTAATAAGCAGTCTATAAGACAGAATCTTTAAGACCGTGAAAATGTCCTGCTCCTCATCAAAATTTCCCCCTGCATTTAGCATCCACTGATCAAATCTTTACAGTGAAAATGATTTTCCAACTCCAGCACTCTCCCCACCTTTTACGGTGGAGTCCCAGCATTCTGCTGTAAGCAAGAGTCCCATTGCCACCTCATCTATTTGTTTACCTATTTATTATCATTATGAACTCATGAATTCCTATATTTAAATAGCTTTAATTCATTATGGCACATAATTATTTTGATTCTCAAACTGTCCCAGATTTGGTTGGTGGGAGCCCTCCAACCTGGCCCCTGTGTTCTATGACCCTTGCAGTTCCTTTTAGTGTCTTATACTGCTGTAATTCTTTGCTTCTCAAAGCTTCTTGGAGTCTAGAAGTGATATCAGGACTGGAATGATGGTTCAGATCATTCAAACTTATCTCTTCAGTTTTATCATTGAGATAAAACTGAAAAGCTCAAAAGGGGGAGTGGCTTTCCAAGCCAACATTGTGAATTGGTAGAATCAGGTCAGAACTCAGAAGTAGTAACAATAACACCTGTCCTTGTTACAGGGTAGACATGGCTTGGCACTTTACATACACATCTGCATTTAATACCTGCAACATCCCTGAAGCCAGCATTACAGAAGGTGCTGAGCCCCAGTGTGTTTAGTAAATTCCCCAAGAGTCATCCATCTAGGAGATGTATGATCTGGGGGTCCAAATTCAAGTGTCAATGATGTGGGGAAGTTTACTTGCTGCAAGAGGTGGTGGGACATGGGAATGTGCCCAGTTATGTCCAATCATGTGCTTGGCCTGTCAAGTCACTGTCTGGCCAGATGAGCATTGATTTCCCATAGTAAAGAAAAAGGGTTTTGGTGGAGAGGGCGAGGCATAAGGACCCCAGATGGTCTGCACTCTGGACCTTAGACCCTGGGTGTGACTCATGGTCTGGCCCTAAATTCAAATGCCCAGCTGCCCACCCCCATCCTGGGGCAGAGCCATTGGGATTGGAGTGTGGAACCAGGAAGCTATAATTCCCAAGGGAAGCTCTAGGGCATCTCTTGATGTTATAACCCAGTGGTCTAAGCCAGGGTCCCATCCCGGATCCCCCAAGATCAGTCCATTCCGAAGACGCTAATGACCAGTTGGGGGTGGTGACAGTTCTTCTAGCAGAGGAGCCACTCCTTACTATGCCCAGCCCAGGGTTAGGATGCTCACATGGAGGGAATAGGGCTTGGAGGGTTAAACGAAGAGATCCTGGGAGGTTTCTCCTGGGCCAGACCCAAGACTGTGGCTGCGCTCTCCCTGCAGGCTTCCAGGACGTGCACACGATGGTCTTCGTGGGCTTCGGCTTCCTCATGACCTTCCTGCAGCGCTACGGGTTCAGCGCCGTGGGTTTCAACTTCCTGCTGGCGGCCTTCGGCATCCAGTGGGCGCTGCTCCTGCAGGGCTGGCTCCACCACTTTGAAGGCGGCTACATTCTCTTGGGCATCGAGAAGTGAGAGCAGGGCGGCCAGCGGGTGTGACCGTCGGGCAGGGCAGTGGGACTGGTGCGGTGGGGTGGGGGGAGCCGGTAGGCGACGCAGGACGTGGGTGAGGGAGAGGCGGACCGGTGGGGTAGTGGGTGTGGGGCCCACAGGTGAGGCAGGGCGCGGTGGAGGGGGGAGAGGTAAGGGGGGAGGGGTAAGGGTGGTGGGGGCAGGGCCTGAACGGTGGGGTGGGGCTGGTTGGCGGCCTGGGGCTGTAAGGGGCTTCTTCTCCAGATCAGTTTGGGCCTGCAATGGACAGACAGACGGCCGGACACACACACACACACACACACACACACGCCCACGTGCCCACCTGTGCATTCTGCTTCAGTGATTTCAGGGTGGACTTCCAATGGTGTTCAGGTGATGAGGAAAGGTTCCTCCTCCAAGACAGAGGCTGTAGGGACAAAAGCCCCAGACCCTCCACCCTACCATGTCAAAATTATCCAGCCCTGTGACCTGAGAAAACACAGCCCCTGGAACCCAGGTCGGGGAGCCGGAGGCCTAAGCCAGCCTCAGAAGGTCCCTTGTTGAACAAGGAAATAAGGAGTACAGCAACTTGGGGATTCTCTGCCAGCAATGCCCCTACTCCCTCCCGCAGGGAGCAGGTATTAGAAAGAGCTGTGAGACAGGCTTGAAACTTTCCTGCTTCAGCCTCCAAAAGTGGGTGGCCCTGTTCTCAAGTTGCACCTCCATTCTTCTCAATGACCTTTCTCTGATAACTTTCTGTTTGATGAGTATCACTAGACCCTGCACACCAAGTAACTCAGTCTCCTCTGTTCTGAGGTGCCCTCCTCCCAGCCTCCACCTACCCACAACACCAAACACAGGATATAAAATAAATTTTTATTTAACTAAAAATTTTATTTAACTAAAAATTTAAATTTTTATTTAACTAAAAATTTTATTTAACTAAAAATTTAAATTTTTATTTAACTAAAAATTTAAATAAATTTAAATTTTAACTTGCCAAAAGTCAGTGGGCAAAGCAGGCCTCTCACTGAATGGTCAGATTCCTTCATCAAACTTTGTCCCATGGCAGCAATTTATGCTGCCTGGGACAGAATCAAGAGCCTTTGGGAAAGAGTGTGGTGGTGCACACTTATAATATCAGTGACTCGTGAGGCTGAGGCAGGAGGATCACAAGTTCAAGGCCAGCGAGGGCAACTTTTAGCAAGACCCTGTTTCTCAGAGTGCCAAGAGCCATATCAAGGGTGTGCTTTGGAATCCAGAACATCTTTGCTGCTGTCAGGGGATAGGAGGCCCCAGTCAGGCAAAATGGGCATATGGATGGAACCAGGATCTGCTGTGGCCATACAGTGTCCTCCTGGTTGTCCACCTCTCTATCAGTCCTCTACTGGGCCCAGATTTGAGAGTGCCTATATGCCTGCTTCTTTATCTCCGTTTTCTCTGGGCATCTTCCTGCCACTTCCTTCCTCCCAGTCCCATCAAGACCCCTCCTTCCTGAAGGATAGTTAGTCAGTGTGTGTGTCTCTCCCCCCCAGCCCCTCCCTCCAGCCTCTCTGGCAGGTAAGATAAAGGGAAGGCTTCAGTAGCTCAAGTCCCAGCAAGGCCCTGATAGCCAGTGGGGCAGGTATGCACAGGATGAGGCTGAAGGTCTGGAGCAGAGGCCATTTTGGCTGGAGTAATCAGGGAAAAAGGAGGCAGTGAAAGGACATTCTGGAAGGACAGCTGGAAGACAGAAGCAGTACAGGGCCCCAAATAAGGCTCCACTCGACACCAGCAGCCAGACCACTTGGGTGCCCTCAACACAAACTGTTTGCAAAGAGTGTGGGCTGCAGGGCAGGGCGTGGCATCTTGTGGGTGCCACTCTGCTCCTGGCACTTTGCCTGTGCAGCCTGAAATGTTACGTTCCCATTGCCACAGGTGGGGAAACTAAGGCTTGAGTTAAGCCACAAACCCAAATCCACAGGTGACCCAAGTCCAGACTCAAGCCCCGGGCTTAGAGAGTTGCTTGGTGCTCTCGCCCCAGCCCCTCTTGGCCTGTCTCTCTGCAGCCTCATCAATGCTGACTTCTGCGTGGCCTCTGTCTGCGTGGCTTTTGGGGCAGTTCTGGGCAAAGTCAGCCCTGTCCAGTTGCTCATCATGACCTTCTTCCAAGTGACCCTCTTCACAGTGAATGAGTTCATTCTCCTCAACCTGCTGGAGGTGAGCGGGGCTCAGACTGGGGTAGGGGGCAGAGGGGACACTGGTGAGGATACAGAAAGGGAGGGCTGGGGACACATGCCAGCTTGGCAAGTCACTCAACCTCCTGAACTTCAGTTTCCTCATCTCTGCAGTAGGAGTAATGGGTGTCCTGGGCAGACCTGATAGTCTGCTTAACACGTCAGCCCAGCACCTGGGCAGAGCAGTGTTCTCTGAATGTTGGGGTTTTCCCCTTTCTCTTCCCTCTGATGGAAGTAATGGGGAGTTCCTGCACGTACTCCTGCCTGCAGGCCACCTCCCCAGATTGTTCTGCCAAGAAAAGGACCAGTGTATGGAGGGAACAAATCTGTTTGGAATGATCCCAGGGGAGTGTCCATGTACGGGTGCATGTGTTGTGTCCTGCACAACTTGCTGTTCACATGGACTCTGGAAAGAATGCTGCCCTCTAGAGTTGGCTGATTCCTTGGCCCAGATAAGGGGCACCATGGACCTCTGACTCTCAGGAACCTCCTTGATGCCTTTGGGTGAAAGAGGGTCCCTTCTCCACTCACCCCATCAAGCCAGTCTCCACCAGCAGCCAAAATGGCCTGTTAATAATGCATATGGAGGGCTGTGGCTGTGGCTCAGTGGTAGTGCACTTGCCTGGCATGTGTGAGGCACTAGGTTCAATTCTCAGGCACTGCATATAAATAAATAAAATGAAAATCTATCAACAACTAAAAAAATTTTTTTTAAATACTGCATATGGGACCATCCCCTAATATAAACCTAGTGTTGGTTTTGAACTTCTCTTAGAATAATATCTAACTTGTTCTAAAGACCTCTATGTCCTGACCCCAACCCTTCTCCCCAAGCTTCTGGTCCACCCTCTCCCCACCTTCTGTGCTCTGGCTGTGGCCTCCTGCCTGCTTCCCAGATGCACCAGGCTGGTGCCGCCCGAGGCCTTTGTGCTTGCTGCTCCCTTCGCCTGGAAGAGCCGTCCTTATCCTGCTCATTGCTGAGGTCTCAGGCTGAGGCTTCAGAGGATTCCCCTGCACAGCGTCGCCCCCCTCGTACCCTCCCAGGCACTGTCCCTCATGTTTCCCATTCTGTTTTCTTCATGGCACTTGGCCTTTCCTGACAAGGGCAGAGAACCTGCTCTGTCTGGGCCGTCTCTCTCCCAGCCCCTAACCAGTGCCAACAGGTGCTCAACGGAGTATTTGTCCAGTGAAGGGACTCTGGAGTCGGCGGGCCTGTTGGGCAGAGAGGGGACTCTAGTGGCTCAGTCTGGCTGAGAAGGGAGTTTAGAAAGGTGACAGGGATGCAGGAGGAGCCTGGATCACGAAGACCCCTGGAGACGGTGCTCAGGAGTCCTGAGGGCAGTGGGGAGCCATGGGGGGTGCTAAGCAGGGGGATGACACAGATGGACCCATGTAATGAAAATGTCACTTTGACTCTGGTGACAAGAACAGGGGAGGCAGGGAGCTGAGTAAGAGGCCATCCTGGTCACTCTGGTAAAAAGATAATGGGACTGGAACTGGTTTGGTGCACTGAAAAGAAAGAGGATGTTTCAAGAGAAATAAAGGAGGAGAATAAACGGGCCTAGGGGACGAACTAGGGTCAGGGAGAAGGAAGTTAGGCCAGGCGAGGGGTCGGCAGGGACCAAGCTCTGAGATCTGAAGCTGCTGCGAAGGCAGCATTTGGGGTCTTAATGAAGAGGCAGGGAATGCTCCTTAACACGGAAAACTCTGTCCCAATCTTTGCTGCAGAAATTCTTTTAGAGCATCTTTCAGCATCTCATAGAGACAAATTTAAATACAAGTATCATTGCTGACTTGTAAGGAGCAGTGTCCTTTACTGGATTCTGTTCTGAATGTGTGACATGGGTTAACTCCCCAAATTCTCATCTTAAAGACGACAATCATTACCCTCACTTCACAGGTAAGAACACTGAGGCTCAGAGAGGCTAAGGGCCTCATCCAAGGACACAGAGCTAGTAAAGGCACTCACGAAGTTGAGAGTCAAGAGCTCAGCCCTGTCAGCGACAAGTTCTGTGGCCTTGGATGACACACTGACCTCTCTGTCTGGGTTTCCCATCTGTCTTAGTGTATTTTATGCTGCCATCACAAAATATTAGAGGCTGAGTAATTTATAATGAACAGAAATGTATTTTTCCGAGTTCTGGAGGCAGGGAAGTCCAAGGTTGAGGGGCTGGTACCTGGTGAGAGCCTTCTTGCTTTGTAAAAGTGTTACAGAACCCAGGTCAGGAGGCCCGTCCCTTAGAAAAACCAAGGAAGAAGAGATGAATGTTCAGGAGGGAAAAAAGGCTTTACTCACTGACCAAAGGATGGAGAAGAGGGAGCTTTACTCACAAGTCAGCTTCTCCACTCCAGAGGGTGCAGGGGTTACAGATATAGGACAGGAATAATAAGGGGGAGAGGGAGAGAAAGGGAGGGTAAGCGGCTAATAAAGCAGAGGAATATTCATGTCTTTTCTGGGAATAGGTGGAGATCTTCTAGAAACTCAGGTGCCACCTCTTTTCCCCCTTTCATGGTCTGGTGTTTCTGGTCCTGGTGGCTGATAGGTGTCTTTAACCCTGAAAGGGAAGAGGAGAGACGAGGCAAGTCTAGGTCAAGTTACCCCTGTATTATAGTTCTGGATACAACATTTCTCAAATGATCCATATGTCTACATGCAGTGCGTGTAGAATCTGACCCAAAGGTTAAGGCAGCAAAGGAGACAGATAACATGAAGGCAGAGGTACCACTCGCCTTCTCATCCCGTCCCAGTCACCCACGGAGCATCTGCAGGCCCAAGTGAAGAGTCAGCGATTTCAGCAAAAGTAGCCTTCAAGTCCCTGAAATGTAACCTAGGCAACTGTTATCACTATAACCCACACACCAGAGGTGTTATCTACAGCAAAGCTAGTGGGAAACTAATTATGTATCGCTTCAGCCATGTGACCTCCAAAATTAGTGATTTTTAAAATCAACTAGGAGCAAACAAAGCTAAAGTGTTTATTTAGATTTTTTTCCCAATAACAACTATAGGACAGAGGGCAGAAAGGCAAAAGAGGATGAGAACAAGAAAGAGAGCACAAGCTGGGCGCAGTGTCACACGTGTGCAATCCCCAGCTGCTTGGGAGGCTGAGGCAGGAGGATCACGAGTTCAAAGCCAGCCTCAACAACAGCAAGGCACTGAGCAGCTCAGTGAGACCCCATCTCTAAATATAATACAAAATAGGCCTGGGGATGTGGCTGAGTGGTCAAGTGCCCCTGAGTTCAATCCCTGGTACCCCCAACCCCCCTCAAAAAAGGATGAACCCACTTTTATAAAAAACCTGCTCTGGAGGTAAGAAGCCCATACCCCCAATAATGACATTAGTCCACTTCTGAGCCCTTGTGACTTAATCACCCTTTAAAGGTCCCCTCTGCACTAGGGATGAAGTTTCCAAGATATGAACTGGGGAGACACAGTCCAACCAGCTCCAGTGGAGGAGTGAACCTGGTCTGGTCCTCTGAACCTGGGTCTGAGTGGGAAGGAGGCTGAAGAGAGGGGAGGGTCCCTACGGCTATCAAGCACCTGTTGAGTGCCAGGCCCGTGCCAGGTGTCATTCACAAGCTGTCTAGTTTAATTCTGACAACAGCCCTGCTAAGTCACTATGACCTCCCCCACTTTGCAAATGAGGAACTTGAGAAGAAGTCAAGCCAGAAGTGGGGCAGGAAGGGACAGACGAGGAGGGGACGATTCTGCCTGTGCCAACTTAGGGGGATGGAGAGGGGCAGGTAGTGAGAGGTTGGCCTGGTGATTAGAGAGCAAGGACCATGACAGAATGCAAGAGTGGGTAATGGCAGTCCAGGTGGGAGGTGTTGGAGCAGTTGTGTAAAATGAAACACGAAATCTGGAGACCCAAGGAAGGGGAGAATTCCCAGGAGGGCAGTAGGTGACAAACTAGGGGATTGCCCTGGGTTCTAACTCTCTATGTGACTGTGTGACTGAGCAAATTCCTCTCCATGTGTGGGTTTCCCCATCTGGGATCATCCCATTTGTTAGGTGAGGATATGGCTGGCATTTCCCAACAGGCCTCCAGGCTGGGTTCGGGGGTTCCCACTGCCCCTTCTCCAGCTGATTGGTCTGTGGGGGCCCCAGGCTGTGCCCTGCAGCCTGAGGAGTCGAGAGACAGCTGAGAGCCTGTCGGGGAGGGTAGGAAATGCTGGGGAGGGAGGATCAGACGGTGCCAGACCCTGACGGGCTCCTTGCACTACAGGTGAAGGATGCGGGGGGCTCCATGACCATCCACACTTTTGGTGCCTACTTTGGGCTCACGGTGACCTGGATCCTCTACCGACGCAATCTCGAGCAGAGCAAGCGGAAGCAGAGTTCTGCGTACCACTCAGACCTCTTTTCCATGATTGGTGAGAGCAGCCAGGGTGGCTGAGGGCTGCCTTGGTTTGTGACGGCTGCCCTGAGGGGTGAGGGTGGCCTTGACGGGTGGAGACTGCCATGATGGACCAGGGCTGTCATGATCCCTCCTGAGTCCCGCTGTGGGATACCAGGGAGAGGCAGAGGGAGGCTGCCGGTAGGGGATTCTAGGACCCCAGGAGTCTATCTCTCTTCCCCATGGTGCTGAAAGAAGGCGGTCACTCAACCTCATGTTTGCCCTAGAATGCTCTGAGGCAGATGTAGTGGTCACCAGGAACTGGCCACTCCATCCCTGGGCTAGAGCAAGGTGTGCATTCTTACCTCCTGTGCCCATTTGTTCATGAGAACCCATGTGACCTGGCCTCCCTGGTATCTTAGAGACCAGCCCTGCCCTCCAGGAGGTCCTCACAGTGCAGCGTGAGGCAGCAGGGTCACCACATAATCTCCCTACAGTGGACAGAAGATTCTCCCTCACGGTGCTGGGGGAGTGGGACAGGGGACCAGTTGACTTCCTGGTCAGCTGTGGAAGGCTGAGTGGGAGAGGCAGGTGAGAAAGGCAGGGAGGGCCTTCCAGGAGGAGCCCCTGGCTTGAGCAAAGCTATAGAAGTGGGGGACAGCTGGGCCATAAGGTCACTTGGCATTTCAGCACTGAAGGGCAGGGTCTCTGCCGGGGCTCTAACACCTACTCCCTTGGACCCTGGTCCTCTCTGGGCCCACCCAGGCACCCTCTTCCTGTGGATATTCTGGCCCAGCTTCAACTCAGCCATGTCCTACCACGGGGACGCCCAGCACCGAGCTGCTCTCAATACCTACTGCTCCCTGGCGGCCAGTGTGCTCACCTCCGTGGCAATGTCCAGTGCCCTGAACAAGAAGGGCAAGCTGGACATGGTGAGTAGCGGGGGCCTCGGGGTTGGGGAGGGATACCTCTTGCCTGCCTGTGCCTGGTGGGCACTGATGGCCACGACCTGCCAACACCTCCAGAAGCCGGCAACATCTGGATGAGCTCTCCATCTCGCAGGTGAAGAAACTGATCAGAACATCCCTGGTGTGGGGCAGAAGCCAGGACAGGATTCTTTTTTTTTTTTTTTGATACCAGGGATGGAACTCAGAAGCACTCAACCACTCAACCCCTGAGCCATATCCCCAGCCCTATTTTGTATTTTGTTTAGAGACAGGATCTCACTGAGTTGCTTAGTGCCTCACCATTGCTGAGGCTGACTTTGGACTCGTAAGTCTCCTGTCTCAGCCTCCCGAGCAGCTGGGATTACAGGTGTGCGCCACTGCGCCCAGCAGAAACAGATTCTTGAGGTTCTGCTTGTGGGCTGCTCAGTACAGGCTGGCTCCTTCTGCTCCTCAGTCTCCTCCCGCTGTTTGGGTACCAACAGCCACCATGGGCTGAGCACGGCCTCAGGTCTTCCTGCACGTTGCTGGGGCCAAGTCCAGACACTAACCCTCAGGCTCTTCAAGCTGCTCCCAGCCCCATTCCCACACACTTTAGGAGCATCCCTTGTTCACTTTACTGATGAAGTTTATGGAGTAGATATGGTGGCACACAGTGTCCTTTCTATTATACCATTTGCTTGGGTTTTATTGTGGTACTGAGGATTGAATCCAGGAGTGCTCTACCACTGAGCTACATCCCCAGCCCTCCCAGGCTGGCCTCCAACTTGTGATCCTCCTGCCTCAGCCTCCTGAGCAGCTGGGATCACAGGTGTGCATCACTGTACCCGGCACACACCATTGGTTTTTGTGGTTTTTTGTGTTGTTTTGATTTTGTGGTGCTGGGGATGGAATCCAAGGCCTGGCACATGCTGGGTAAGTGCTCTACCACTGAGTCACATCCACAGCCTTCGTGTCACACCACTGAGGTGGGAGGGACAGACCTCATGAGTGTTGGCAGATTTTTTTTCTATAAAAGCAAAAGTGGAGACGTCAACTCCCCATCATGACCTGCACTTCTTGACTTATGTACTGAGGCACTGTCAGGAGGACCTGTCATAGGGTCCCAGTCATGGTCCCTAGTTGCACTAGACACAGAGGTGGCCCTCAGGCACCGAAGGAAACACATTTGTTGCTCCCAAAAGCCACATGCGGGGGGGATGTCGAATAGACTAAAGGAATAGGCTCATCTTTCTGCCCCTCACAGCTCTGCGCTTTTAAGTTATTTAACCTGCCTGCACCTCCGTCTCTTCACCTGCACACCCATCTACAAGGCTTGCTGTGGAGACGGAATGAACCAGTCCCCACAGGAAGCAGTAGAGCCCCTGGGGCAGGCTGACACTCAGCATCAGCTGATGGGATGGGAACATGTAGTCCCACAGGCATGGTATGGACAGAAAGGGCACATGCAGGTGCACTGACAGGCCCACTGGCATGTCCAGCAGCACACAGGACACAGAAGATGCCCAGGCCTGCTGGGCTGGGTGGGTGGCATGCTTGCAGAGCACACAGAGGGCTGCCCAGGCCTGCTGAGGTGGACTCTAAGCCATTCCTGGATGGGTGTTACCCTCGTGCAGTGTGGAAGCTCACGCCAGTGCTCCAGGGAGAGAACTGAACCTCTGCCTGCTCTGCCCGCCCTGCCCAGGTGCACATCCAGAACGCCACGCTCGCAGGAGGGGTGGGCGTGGGCACCGCTGCGGAGATGATGCTCATGCCCTACGGCTCCCTCATCGTTGGCTCCATCTGCGGCTTCTTCTCCACCCTGGGTTTTGTGTATATAATGGTGAGGACCCCAGGCAGGGGCTGGGGCTGTTTTCCTGTTATTGGGGGGAAGTCCCTAGGGAGGGAGCCAAGAGCTGGAGAATCCTGGGTCCCTGTGTATAGGAGGGCCGCCAGAATCCTGCAGCCCCGGCTGCAGCCTCCTTGCTGAGTACCACCCACCTCCCCTCTCAGCCATTCCTGGAGTCCCGGCTGCGGATCCAGGATACCTGTGGCATTCACAATCTGCATGGCATCCCCGGAATCATAGGTGGCATCGTGGGTGCTGTGACGGCAGTTTATGCCAAGCCTGACATATATGGAGATCCAGGGTAAATGCGGAGGAGGTGCGGGGAGGTGGGGGTCCCTCCTTTCTTCTCCATCCCTCCTTCCTTCGGGCCCTCTGGGGTCCAATATCATTTCTTTTTCCCCTTCCTTCCTTACTCTGGACCATTGTGCTGTGGGTCTCTCCCCAACCACATCCCTTCCATAAGAATCTCAGAGAGGCCAGGTGCCGTGGCACACGCCTATAATCCCAGCACCTCGGGAGGCTGAGGTAGGAGGATCACAAGTTCAAACCAGCCTCAGCAACTTAGTGAGGTCCTGAGCAACTCAGTGAGACCCTGTCTCTAAATAAAATACAAAAAAGGGCTGGGAGTGTGGCTCAGTGGTTAAGTACCCCTGGGTTCAATCTCCAATACCAAAAATAATTTTTAAAAAGTCTCAGAGAAAGATGACTGATTTGTACAGCACCCCCATTTTGTAGATGAGAAGGCTGAGGGACAGGGTTTGTCTAGACTTGGTATCCATGCACTTTTGTGGGGTAGCAGCAAATGGTTAACTGGCATCTTTGTGGGACCCTGACCTGCCCTCTCTCTCTGCCCAGCATAGTCCATTCCCTTGACTTTCACCATTTCAAGGCCTGGTCCACCACAAAAACACAGGGCGAGTTCCAGGCATATGGCCTCCTGCTGACCTTGGCCATGGCCTTTGGGGGCGGCATCATCCTGGGTAAGTGATAGCAGCTGGGCCAGAGAAGGTGGCATCCCTGTGGGGCTCCTGAGTGGGGGGACCCAAGAGCATGTTCCAGGGTGAGCTGGGAGCTCCCAGGATTCCCTCAAATCTGCCCTTCTGGCTGTGGGACTGGGGGGATGTGGGTCCCAGCTGACAGCAAAGGCTAGGATGGGTGGTAAGTGTTTTCTGACCTCTTGTGACTCCAACTTTCTTTAGGACTCATTTTGAGATTACCATTCTGGGGACAAGCCGCTGATGACAATTGCTTTGAGGATGCCGTCTACTGGGAGGTGAGTCCTATAGACTTGTTCCCTTGCCAGGCAGCTGTACCCCCGCCTCCCTGCATCCTCTGGTCTGGGGTACACACCTGTGTCATCCTGCTCCTGTACCTGGGAGACTGCCTCTCTTGTGGTTTGAAGTCTCTTCTCTCTCTTCCCTTCTGAACCCCAGGCTTTGGAGGGGTCATGTGTAGGTGTACCTCTCTTTTTGCACTCCCTGAAGGGACACAGAAGCAGCCTATGGTCAGAGCTGTGGCTGGAGCATCCACAGGTAGCTGTATTCTGGCAGTGACTTCTGAGGTCTGCCCCTACCCCCACCTCACAGCAGCAGTACCAGGAACTTGTTAGTAATGCAAATTCTCACATCCCATCCAGACCTCCTGAATCCAAAAGCAGAACTCTGCTTTAACAAGCCCTCCAGGTGATTCTAATAGAAAAAAATCACATCTCAGGGCTGGGGATGTAAGCTCAGCTGCAGAGCCCTTGCCTAGCATGTTCAAGACCTTGGGTTCCATCCCCAGTACTGGGGGTGGGGGGGAGCACATCTGAGAACTAGTGGCTTTTCAAAGCATTCCAATGTCCAGTCTTAGCCCAGAGACTTAGATTTAATTGGTCTGGGGGTTGGGCCTGGATATTAGAATATTTTTAAAGCTTGCTGGGTGATTCTAAATTCCAGCCTGGATTAAGAATCAAAGTGCAATGCCCAATTTCATTCTCTGTTATAACCACGGAGACGTTGTAAAACTGCAGTTTTCCCAGGTAAAAATACACCTGCCCAGAGAGTTTAATTCAGCAGAACCAGGACCGAATATGAACAAGCCTGCAAGTGATGCTAGTACAAAATCTGAATTTTACAACATGCTACTACTTCCAGCATACAGAAGTGTGTCAGTACATTGTTCTAAAGCTGTAAATGGTGAAATGTAGCAGACCTCAGTTTCTTTAAAAACATACCATAATTTGGGCTTTCTGTGGCTTAAGGTAGGGCTCTCTCCCCTCCGATTGTTATTGCCGTGGCTCACCTGCATTGGATGGTGGAGGATGCCTCCTGCATGTCCCCATGACAAGGGTGAGGACCAGACTGTGTCTCTGCACCCTGGAAGGAGGGACATCACTGCCTTTCGTTTGGCTCTGTGTTTTTAAAACCATACCAAAAGTTTCCAGGGTAATTTTAACTAATATCCACCATAATCCACATATAACTTTAATATGATTTATACGATTCATATAATTTTGTATATGTAATTAATAAGTCTTTTGAATTAACTCTTTAATTTTTTTAAATTATAAAATGGCTAGGAAACCCAATAAGGAAATCCTGGAGCCAGGCATGATGGCACACATCTTGTAATCCCAGCAACTTGGGAGGCCGAGGCAGAAGGATTGTAAGTTTAAGGCCAGCCTCAGCAACTTAGCAAGACCCTGTATCAAAATAAAATAAAAAATAAAAAGGGCTGGGGCTGTATCTCAGTGGTAAAGAAAGCCATGGTAGGTTTAATCTCCAGTACAAAAACAAAAACAAAACTGCAAATGCGGGCTGGGACCATAGCTCAGTGGTAGAGTACTTGCCTGGCATATGTGAGGCACTGGGTTCAATCCTCAGCATCACATAAAAATAAGTAAAATAAAGGTCCATTGACAACTAAAAAAAAATATTTAAAAAACTGCTAATGTTTTTGGTGTATATCCTTTCCTTTCATTCTCTTTTTCTCTCTGTATAATTTTTCTTGAGATCATATTACTCACTCAATTTTATATTCTTTTTCTTGAACTCAGGTACACTCGATCACTGAGCCACATCTCCAGCCCTTTTTTGTTTTATTTAGAGGCAGGATCTCACTGAGTTGCTCAGCACCTCGCTCTTGCTGAGGCTGGCTTTGAACTTGAGATCCTCCTGCCTCAGCCTCTTCAGCTGCTGGGATTCAATTTTATATCCTGCTCTGTCCCTTTACCTCTCCAGCATAAGAGTTGTTCTGTTGGATTACATTTTTAATACACTTTCCTTTTTCTCTGCACAATTATTTTCATTCTGAACAAAAACTATTTGAGATGCCACACTTTGAAACCACACAGGTTGCATGCTAATGAAAAAAAACAGAAACGTTATCCCAATTCCATAAATATTTTGTTTTAATCTTTAGGATTTATCCCAAATTCACAACTTCTCTCAGCTGTATACCTTCAGTAGTCCTTGGTTGGGAGTAATCAAATCCCGTATCAGTAGGAGCAAAAGCCATCAGACAATACCTGAGGTCCCTGGGTGGTCTACCTGGGAGGGGAAGTGGCTTCCCAGAGGATGGGGGTGAGGCGGATATTCCCCAGGACCACAGAGAGGCAGTCTTTTTTGAGGACAAGGCAGACCTGATCTGCCCCAACCCTACTCCACCTCCCAGACCCACCTCCTGTCTCCTTTGCACTTCCGCCATTCCCTTTTTGGCCCTATTAGAAGGTGCCTCATCTCTCAAAAATGGATTCTGCGCAACCTCCCGGAATCCCTCCAGGATGGGTGATGACGGCAGTGTCCACTACAACTCTAATATCTCTCTGTGTTTCACCTGAGTGCCTCGCCATTGTTTTTGTGGCGCAAGGACCCTGTCTCCTCCTTGGACGAAGCTTCACAGGAAACAGGGGCAAGTTATAAAGCGGCATGCAATTTTCATAATGACCACACGGTGGCGCTCGCCACCCACCATTTGCGCTCCTGGCTCACCCAGTTAGTTGAACTACATCAGGGACACTTGCCCTGCCCGGGAGAGGTCCCACTGAGTTGTTTCCTCTCTCCACAGATGCATGAAGAGAAGAGCACTGTCTATCTCCCTGAGGACCCCACCCTCAAGCCTCCAGCGCCCTCAGTACCCTTGTCACCTTCAGTACCTGCAGCACACTTATCATCCTCAGAACCCTTGGGACATTCAGTACCCTTGGCACCCTTGGTATCTTCAACCTCCTTGATACCCTAAGCTCCCAAGGCAGGGGAGAAGCAGGTGAGATGAATTCTGCTTGTCATAGGAGATGCTGGGCTGGCTTTCTGCAGAGTGGGGGAGTTGGGGGCGGGGAGAGAGCAGATCTCAGAATCAGACACCAACAAAAGGCAAGCATGAAGAAATGAGGATGTGCTGGGCACAGTGGTGTCCACCTGTAATCCCAGCCACTCTGGAGGCTGATGCAGAAAGATCACAAGTTTGAGGCCAGCCTTGGCAACTTGAGACTCTTTCTCAAAATTAAAAAATCAAAAGGACCAGAGATGTAGCTCAGTGGTAGAGCATCCCTGGGTTCCATCCACAGTACAGAGAGAGAGGGGGAGGGAGGGAGGGAAGGATGTGAACTTTCACTCCTCCTGCCTGAGGTGGAGTGGGCAGGCTGCACTGGGAAAATATATGGAAAGAACCCTGGGGCACACTTTCAGTTTGTGACTATGCTTTCTAGCCATAGCACTTTAACCACGCTTCAGTTTCCTCCTCCATAGCAGTGAAGTTGAAGTTGGGCAGGAGTTGTGCGTAGCTGTAATCCTCACGACTCAGGAGGATGAGGCAGGAGGATCACAAATTGGAGGCCAGCCTCAAAAACTTAGTGAAACCCTGTTCCTAAATTTAAATTAAAAAAAAAAAAAAGTGGAGCTGACAAGTCTGGCTCTATTCATCGGTGAACTCCAGGCATGAGTCTTCCTATCTCCTTCCTTCTTTTCATCTACCTCCTCTGTGGGATACAGCAGCCCTGGCCCAGGGATCACATACCTAATTGTCTAGAAAATTCCATGGGGCAGGGTAATTACTTCCCTCTTTTTAATAGAAAATGATACTAAGAAAGGTTCAGGATCTTCAAGGCCACACAGCAGGCTAGGCCTGCTGCCCTAGCCCTGGACCCCTCCTCCTTTCCTGGTCAGTGTTATTATTCTTATAGGGATTTGCACTCCTTAGAGACCAGAGCTTAGAAATAGCTGCATCTGGTGCAAAAAGGCTGAGTGACATGGAAGGAGAGAATGCCATGGTTCTCGGGACAAGTTAACCTTGCAGCAGGGTGTGGTATCATGCACTTGTAGTCCCAGCTACTCTGGGGGCTGAGGCAGGAGGATCTCTTGAGCCCACAAATTTGAGTCCAGAGAATAAAACCAAAAAATCTACCTTAGAAACAAGAAAAGTGAAACTGTGACCCATTGCTCCTAGTGTCCATCCTGTCCAGAAAAGAAAGTGTGCCAAGAGGACTGGCAGTGACCAGTTGTCCTTGGCTCTCTCCCTGCAGGCTCCACAGACTGTCGGGGGCTCCGGAAGGAGCTGGTGCTGACCTTAGCTGGGGACTCAAGAGCAAGCAGCAGCATCCTACCTGCTGCCCTGGCCTGGACCCCTCCTCCCACCCCTGCCTTCAGCCCAGGGGCTCCACCTGGGAAAGGAGAAGGAGGAGCTGCAGACAAGTAGGCTTTCAAGCCAAGGTCCCACTGAAGAAGGTTTGCCCCTGCCTGGGGTCTTGGTGGCCACTTCCTGAGAAAAGCTGGCCCAAAGAGGACCCGAACCCTCACAGGAAGCCATTTAGCTGCCAGATACTACCTACTGGGCTCTTCCACCCCTTACTTGCCCCTCAGCCAGCACCTCTCAGGCTCTCTTGGTCCCCTGCACTTTTGTGTCATGTAGCTGGCAGCCTCCATGAATAAATATTGTTGATGTCCTTTGTAGAACAGGTGTGGATACTCCAGTGGGGCCAGTTTGAGGGAGAAGTGGACCCAAGAGAACTGGCCTCCTGCCCAACCTGGTCCTCACCCACAGGTCCACCCACAAGGCCAAGAATGCAGCTAAAGAGAACAGGCAGAGCTCAGCTCTGGGATGGGGTCTCAAGGGCTCTGCTTCTCTTATGTCAGCTATTATAGAAGCTCATCGCTGAGAAAAACCTCAGCCTTGCTATGCCCTCCATGGCCCTGCTCTAGGCATTCCAGCAGGATAGGGGAATAAGAAAGGAGGGCTCTTTGGGGCCATCACCCCTCCCCCAGCCCTTCCCTGCTCCCTCTCCGCCAAGCCAACCCTGTACAGTGGGGAAGGTTCCGGGCCCACCAGCACCCAGTGCAGAGTAACACCACAGTTCTGTCTTGGTCTAGGACAGTCCTGACAGAGTGTCCACTCTGAACAGGTGTGGCTGGAGAGGCAGTAATTGACCAGGTGGCTTTCCAAAGTTAGGCCACCTGAGCAGGGTTCTGGAGGCTGAATAGGAGTTTATTAGCAAGATGACAAAGGGAATCAAGATGGTGAGGTTGGGTATGGCTAGCAGAGAGGTGAAGCACAAGTGCGCCGGCTGGAGAAAAGGCAGAATCCAGATCGTCTGTGGAGCAAAGGCTCCTGGGAAGAAGGGGTGAGAAAGAGAGGGAGGGGACGGGGTCTCTCCTGCCTCCAACTCCGCCCTCCCCTCGCAATCCATTCTCTCTCTCTCCCTCTCTCCCCCACCTTCCCTCCTCTCTCCCCCCCCACTTTCCCTCCTCCCTCTCTCCCCCCACCTTCCCTCCTC
>NW_026000196.1:5407986-5458509 GCF_001458135.2 Marmota marmota marmota
CTCACACGACCCGGCCCGGGGGCTGCCCTGGAGGGCACCGAGGACGAGGACCCGCAGTCCCTTGGGCTGGGGCCACGTCCAGGCTGCTCTGGGAGCCCCTGCCGGGCCACTTCCTGGGAGAGATCTGGCCGAGGGCTCCGTTGCCCACGGGGGCCGGGGCACGAGAGCAGGCCTGCGACCTCACCAATCTGACAACTAGGGCTCCTCCCGGAAAACCCACTGCGAAGGTCCTCCTCGAGCCCGGCAGAGCCTGGAGTTGCTCCCCACCCGGGCAGCAGGGTCCAGAGCCTGGTCCCATCTTATGTCTGATGACTGGGCTCCAGGTCCCCTCTTCCTGACTCAGTGCGGTTGACAACAGAATGCGTTGAAGATTGTGTGCTGGGAACTGTGCTGAGTGCCTCACTGTCATCTGTCATTTAACCTCTCAGCACCGGAAGAGAGACAGAGAGAAAGAGGCTATAGCCTTCTCTGCTTGAAGCCAGGGAAACTGAGGCCCAGAGAGAATAGCATCCTCTATGTTATTGAAGATGGTGCTAGGGTGAGAATTGGGCCCAGGTCCCTCTGATTCTAATATCTGAACCTAGACTTATGCTCCCTGATCACAAGCGCATACCCTCAGCCCGGTGTCTTGAAAGAGAGGTCTTTATGATAGTCTGAGAAAAGGGTAAATTCCTAAGTGGAGAATGCCTTACCCAGGGCCCTGGGCTGGGATGCCCCACATATGGGGGTAGAGGAGGCTGGAGGTCACTCTGCAGGGGCCCACACATGTTCTTCTTACCCATTGGCATGCTCCAGGGCAAGAGCGCTTAGCTAAAAGGGCAGAATCCCCGCATCTGTCCCTTTCTGCCTTGACTCCAGCCTTGCCCAACAGCTCTCACCCCCATCCTGAGCTGATGTCCAGGGGGTGCTCCATTTGGAGTTGGAGGCCAAGCTGGGGCCATGGAGAGCCAGGAGTAAGTATGGGAAAAGGAGCCATTGTGGCTTGGCTGCGGGGATTAAGAGCTCCAAATTGGATGTGGAGGGCTGAGGCCATTGACTGCAGTCCCTTGAGCCAAGTTCCCAAGGGGGGGTGGCCAAGCAGCCTGTGCCTGAGCTGCATCTGGGCTGCCTGCTGGGCCTAATCCCCTGGGAGCTGTGGCCCAAGAAGCCCCAGAAACACAGCTGCTGTGGAGAGAGGGCAGCTTGATGCTGGTTGTTTGGGGCAGTCATTCTGAGGAGGGATGGTAGCAGGCAGGTGTGCCCACTGAAGTGTGTGTGCCTGGGCATTGTATCTGGTGGGACACCCTAAAATGGGCAACCCAGTCTGTTAGGGCAGTGCCACCTTTTGGGTGTGTTTCAGGTTTGGGGCCTGAGAACAGCAACTGGGATGATGGTCCCTGAGAGAATGAGACATGGTGAGAAAGTGGCAGGACTCCCCCCACCAGCAGGCCCAAGTGGGTGCTGAGTGTGCATGTGTGTGTCTGTCTGTGTGTGTGTGTGCACTCAAGGGCTGGTGGAGCGGGGTGCTTGAGAACAGCCCTTCAGAGGCGACTGGAGGGGCTTTGCAAATTGTAATCAGATTAAGGGGACCAATCACTTAGGGCTCTTGAAAAGGCCACAAGGTTTCTAATCAGCCCTGAGCGCCCCAGCCCACAAAGCCAGGGAGGAACTCCACAGGAGCTGCCCTCTGGGGGGCCACGGGGGGTGGGGGGGGATGGCTTTCTTCTCTCTCTGTCTCTCATAATTATGTCAATTTGCTAGCCAAATTGTTTGCTTGAGTGGATGGGGGGCTTGTGCCCCATTCATGTGGTAATGTGGGAACCAGCAGCCTCCTGGATGGGAAAATAGGAGGTACTAGGACCCTTCTCCAGGGAGCAGGCAGGCCCAGGGGTATGGGGTGCCCAGGCCTCAGGAACTCTTCCCTCACTAGGAGGGGCATTTGCTGCACACATTCTAGAAACTTCTAGCTTAGGTTGTGCCCTTGGGATATCCTTTGGGGCTGGCCAAGATGAAGGATGAGATGGAGAATAGTGGCGGGAGACAAGGGCCCCCCAGGGAGAGGGCTGGACAGAAAAGGTGCCCGCCAGAATCCCTTTGGTGAAGGTGGGCATTCCTCTGTCTAGCTCCTTGTCCCTAGTTCCCTGGTGGGACAGGCTGAGGCTTGAGTAGTTTGGGAACAACATGGGACCTGGGAGGTGACAGGAGGTGGATTCCTGAAGGAGTGAGTGGACCCACGCACAGACCACGCACAGACAGGATGCACAGAGACTTGGAGAAAGTTCTTACTGGTTTACTGGGGCTTTTTGTAGGCACCTGTGACAGTGCTATCTTTGAATGCAGCAGCTCGTTGAATATGACAACAATCCAAGGGGGCAGGCACTGGGGTGACACATTTCACTAACAAGAATACGGAGGCACAGAGAAGCTAAGTGACTTGCCCAAGACCACACAGCTTGTAGGTAATCAGCAGACACTGGAACCCAGCTCTGTCTGATTCCTCTGCCCCAACTATCTATGTAGGACCATTCCTTCTTTGGCCAGAAAATAGGAACTGACCATCCACTGGGTCCCAGATGAGACATTGAGGATGTGGAGGACTAAGACGACCCAGGAGGGGCACGGGCACCTTTGGCACTGGAACACCATAGCATGGGCTGCGGTCACTCTCAGCATGGCTCTCAGAAGGGTCATGCATTGGACAGGGCACTTAGGGACAGTGGTCATGAGGAACAGTGGTTGCCATCAGTCCAGATTCAGAACTGCACCTGTTGTGTTTCCCTGCCTTTTGGACCACCTAGAGCCTCTGCTCTTCCCCATCCCCATGCCCATCAGCAGGAGGACCCATCCTATGTCCCCTGGGTATGAAACACCCCCCATCTCTATTTCTTGGATCATGGAACCCTTTTCTCCCTGGCTGCTTCCTGCTGGGCTTGTTGGTGTCCCTCAGAATGTGAGGCGCCTTAGACCACAGAGTCTCACAGGGCCGCTGCCCAGCCTCCCCACCCCGCAGTCCCCACCTCCAGTGCCTGCTTGCTGTTCTCTTCCAGGGCTGCTCGGGTCTGCCCTGCTAACACTGGCAGAAGGCTGGGGTGCAATGTAGAAGCTGGGAACACAGAGAGATCCCTGGAGATTCCACAGCAAAGCATCCCTTACCCCAGCTGGGACAAAAGGCCAGTTCATGTTTATTACGGTATGGGATGGTGGGCAGAAGCTCTTCTTCTCAGAGTGAGCCCAGTTGGTGGGCAGTTACTATAGGACCTCCCCCGGGCTGGGTGCTGGAAAGCCCAGGTATGCTGACCACAAGGTTCCCCAACCCTGGGGAGGGGGCAAGACTAAAACCTAGGACATAGTAACCAGTCAAGATAGGAGAGGACTGAAGACTGGTAACAACGAACACAAACACTTACTGTGAGTCAGGCACTTTACATATATTTGCTTAATCTTCACAACAACACTATGAGGTGGGTGTAGTTATTATCCCCATTTTCACTTCATGATGAAACTGCAGCACAGAGAGGTTGAGTAACTTGCCTAAGGTACCAAAGTAGCAGACCCCTGACCCTCACTCCCCTCCTTCCTGGCAAAACCCACAAGAAGCCAATGGATTCGAATGGGCAAACAGGAGAAAATCCAGCCCAGCTCTTCAGAGATCATGATGTCCAAGCTGGGCTTCTGTGTTGCTGTGACCAGCACAGCTGACAAGAACAGAGGAGGAAAAGTTCATTTGGGCTCCTGGTTTCAGAGGTTCAGCGCCTGGCCGGCCAATTCCATAGCTCTGCACCTGAGGTGAGGCAGAACCTTGTGGTGGACAGGCATGGTAGAGGGAAGCTGCCCAGTTTGTGACAGCCAGGAAGTAGAAAGAGCTTGGGTGCAAGAAGTCAGGGATGAGATCATCCCCAAGGGCACACCCCCAGTGACCTACTTCCCCCAGCCACGCCTTACCTAACTACAGGTACCACTCATTCATCCATTCAGATTATCAATCCATTTGGTAATTATGAATCCATTTGGTAATGGATCCATCTACTGATTAATAACAACCTAGTCATTTCACCCTGAATATTCCTGCATGGGCTCACACAGAAGCTTTCAGGGGACACCTCATATCCAAACCACTACAGGTCCTGAAAGAGCAAGAGGAATCTTTCAGGCAAAGGATGAAGGGTGAGGAACCAGCTTCTGGGAGGTGACAGAACACCTGGCTGTGGAGCAGTAAGGCATGGGGCCAGAGAGGAAGGCAGGAGTCTGCTCAAGGGCACATGTGGATCTTACACGAGAGTTAATGGAAAGAAGTCACTGTGACTGGACAGGAACAGCATTCTCCCCCTCCCCCTTGCTGTTGGGGATGCCAGTCTCAGGAATTCATCCAGTTTTAAGAACCGGCCACACTCAGTTAACTCAACCTTTCTGTGCCGAGTGTTCTACATAGCATGACCCATTCTCTTGATCTCATTCATTTACTTTACCCTATACTTTTTCTTCACAGTGTTTTTCAAGTCTGTTGATGGTTTATTTCTTTGTGAGATTAGCTAACTGCCCACCTCCCCAGTAGACACCAGTTCCATGAGAACACAGAACTCATATGCCAAGGCTGAGCCCAGCACATTGAAGAGTTTGATCATTACATATCGAATAATGAATGCATAAATGAACAAATGCATTTTGACTCTACTGGGATAGTTGGGACGAGGAAAGCAAAGCAGAGAAACCAGCTGAACACCTATGATGTTCTGCCTGAACCACCCTGGGTCAGTGACATGCAGACTGTGAATGAGGATGGCAGACTATGAATGAAGACCATGGACATATTAAGTGGCTTGGGAAGTCTGTGGCAAAATGTATAGGTACTGAAACTACCACCCATGCATTTCTCCTTTATTTGAGCATGGGCTAGATGAGTAGAAGCTCCAGATATAACCAAAAGAGTTCTTTATTTAAACTGTGCCCCTTATACTCCAAAAAGAGTTGGAAAGTTGTGCTTTGAATTGGGGGAGGGTATACCCAGAGGGACAGGTCCAGGCACAGATAATCAGGGTGACAGGGAGTAGGTAAGAGCAAGCATCCTTGTGACTTGCTGTGGGTGCAGAACAGCTGGTGGGACCCTCCATGCCTGACCCTCATTCCTTGCTTGCTTATACACTTGGGCGTGTCTTTTTTGCGCCTGTGCACCTCATACCTGTTCCCTGAAGGTGCCAACAGAAGTGGAGCCACCATATTCAATGCTTTTAGGCCTGGATGTTACAGAGGTCCACTCGGAATCTCCTTCGCAGAGATGCAGAGCTAAGGCTACAGAGCTGGACCATATAGGAAACACATTGCTGCCCTGGTTAACTGACAGATTACTAATTGTACCAACCAATGGGCATATGGCTTCCCATGATAAAACTACATTTCCCAGACTTCCTTGCAGCTAGTGTATAATCACATAACCAAGTTCGGCCAATGAGTGGAAGTAGTATGTATAACTTCTAAGTCAGGCCTCAAGAAGGAAGCCCCTTTCCTCTTCCTACCAATTGATATGCAGATGAAATTGAAGGCAGCAGAGCAACAAGACAGAAAGAGTATGCTCCTTCATAATTATGATGCCACCACTCCAGCAACTGGGCCATCTTACCCAGATTTTTATATAAGGGATATAAGCTTTTAGTTGTTTATGCCCTTATTCTCTTGGGCCTTTTTGGTCTATCATACAAACTGAAATCCTGATAAATATACCAACCCCTGGTGGGGGGAACAGGAAGGGCCATAGGAAGGGGTTGTGGGTTAGGAACCCCCTGCCTAGTTATGAGCATCTATAAATCACAATCCATAGTTCCAGGTGTACAAGAAACAATGCCCAGTGGTTCCATCACCTCTTCCCTGCCTAGGAGAATTTTTCTCTATTCTAGGGTATTGGAGAAGGAGAGTCCCCTCCTTCCCTCCTGTGCTTTCCAACACATTCAGTCTTTGCCTGCAAATCTCCTAGGGAGAATTCTTCTAGGAACAGAAGCCAAGGCAGGGAAACTCACTGTCTTCCAGACAGTCCATCTCATCACAGTGGGCAGTGGGTACAGAGCAGACCACTTATCTGCAGGAGTTAAAGAAAAGGACAGGAACTGATGGTTGTTGACTTGTGCTCAATAGCACAGCATTGTTGGAGAAGGGATCGGAGTGGCAGATACAGGGGCACCAAAGTGAGAGAGAAGATGCCATCGTGTCTAATCCTAGCATAACTTACTAGGCAATATCTAAGACGTGATTCTTGGTCTGGGTACTATCATAAAGAGTAGATGTGTTGCAGGTAGATAGACTTAGGTTTAAATCTATCATTTCCACTTCCATGTCCTCTCTGCCTCTTGGCAGAACCTGTGACTGACTTGACTTTAACCAATAGAACAGAGCAAAGGTGTCAGGATATAGATTCTATGTACCTTGTTATATCATGATGTCATATAAGATTATAGCATCCATCTTTTAAAAAAATTTTTTTTGTAGTTGTAGATGAACAGAATGTCTTTATTTTATTTGTTTATTTTTATGTGGTGCTGAGGATCGAACCCAGTGCCTGACGCATACTAGTCAAGTGCCCTGCCACTGAGTTACAGCCCCAGCCCCTATAGCATCCATGTTGCTGGAGTCCTTTATGACATTGCTAGTTTTGATGAAGCAGATGGCCATACTGGGGCCCAACTGAGAGTGGCCTCCAGAAACTGAGGGCAGCTGACAGTCAGCAAGAAAATGAGTTCTCACTGCTGTCAGTGCCTGGGAACTGAATTCTGTCAATTGAGCTTCCAGATGAGGACCCAGGCCTGATCTGCACCTCAGCTGCAAGCTTACAGAGGACCCAACTAAGCCATTTCAAGAGGCTTGACCCACAGAAACTGCAAAATAATAACTATATGTCTTATGTTGATGAGTTTTTACTAATATCATTATGCAGCTATCTATATCATATCTGTATCTACCTATCAAAAATCATAAATGTAAACACACACACACCATATACCACACATGACCAATCCTGGCATCCTGTCCCCTTGACTACAGTGGTTGGTCATAAGGGCATATGACACAATCAGACTCCTTCCCTGGGATTTTATAAATAGAGGAAGGGAAAGAGAGAGCCTTCTGTTTCCTCTAGGCTTGCTTCAATGGTATGATGTGAGCCTTATGGTTGACATCCACGTTCTCCTGCTATGAGGAACCTCAACAGCAGGAAAAAATACAACTGGCTCACAAAGAGAGACCCAAGACACATAGAAAATAAGGCTGCATGACAATGATATCGGTAACAGAGATCCTACCACACGTGAAGCCAGCCTGTCCCTAAATTTCCCAATTGTGTGAGCCATTAAATTCTTCTTTTTGCTTCTCTTGGCTCCCATTGTAGGCTCTGCGCTCCTAAAGGTCAGGGAATCTCTCAGTTTCCCCATAATATTCCCCTTGGGGTGCAGCTCAGAAAGCATTTCCAGAATAAGTACAGCAAATGGTAGTTGGATAGAGAGACCTTGCTAGGTGCCACATGCCTGCAAGAGCATTCTCTTACTTGATCTTATTCAATCTTTACTAACAACCCTGCAGAATCATTACTAGGGTGGATGGTTTGATGGTAAATAGCAGAAAATCCCAACCAAAAGGCTTACATGATAAGGGGCCTTATTCGTTCACATAACAAGACTATCCCAGAGGTATTCCAGGCTCCAGGACTGGTTCTGTTAGGTTTGGTTTTCCTGTGGGTCTCCTGGCTCCACCTCCTCTTGCTGTTGGCTTCAACCTCAAGTCAATTTAAAGGTCACAGCATCTCTGGCGTCACATGCAACCCTGCAATGTCTAGGAAGTGAAGAGCCACTGTCTCCTGCTTTTGTTTCTTTTTTCCCCTTCTGACATTTTTAAAAAGGTGCAACTGTATATGTTCATAGGTTGTCTTCATTTTAGTTTTAGGTTGCCTTTTTTTAAAGTGATGCTTTTCTCTGTGTGTTGCAGCTTGTGTATCTTGTTCTCTGATCAGAGTTCTTCCTAGTAGACAGGTGTCCTAATTTGGTGGTTCTCAAAGTGTGGTCTGGATCATCAGCATCTTCATCATCTGGGAATTTGGTAGAAATTCTTGAGCTCTCCAACCACCAGCCTGCAGAATCAGAAACTCTGAGAATGGGGCCTGACAGTCTGGGTTTAACAGGCCCATAGGTGATCCTGGTGAATGGTCAAGTTGGAGATCACCTGCTGTCATTAGGCAACCATTCCCTGTTGATGGACAGTCAAGCTGTATCATACCCCTCTTTCCATGGGTGCCGCCATGCTAGTACTGGGGCAGGGCACTTTGTCACTGAGCTACATCCCAAGACCTTTTTATTTTTAATTTTATATCATTTATTTTTTTGGGGGGGTGAAGGGTATCAAGGATTGAACTCAAGGGCATTCAACCACTAAGCCACATCCCAGCCCTTTTTTGTATATTATTTAGACAGGGTCTCACTGAGTTGCTTAGTGTCTCATCATTGCTGAGGCTGGCTTTGAACTCAAAATCCTCCTGTCTCAGCCTCCCAAGCTGCTAGGATTACAGACAGACATGCACCACCATGCCTGGAAAGACCTTTTTATTTTTTATTTTGAGACAGGGTCTTGCTAGTTATTTAGGCCCCTGCTGAATTGCCCAGTTTGGCTTCGAATTTGCAGTCCTCCTGCCTAAGGCTCCAGAATCACTGGGATTACAGGCATGCCCACTGTGCCTGGTTCTCTCTGTTTTTGCATCCAGTGAGAATAGTTCTTCTCTCTCAAAAGTTTTTTCATATTGATTCTCTTTCTTTCTTTTTTTCTTTTTTTTTTTTTTGGCAGTTTTGAGGATCAAACCCAGAGCCTCATGCATACTAGGCAAGAGCTCTATCTCTGAGCTACACTGCCAGCTCTCACATTGACTCTTCCAGATGACCTTTAAAATCTGCTTCTAAATTCCAATCTCAGTGGTATTGCAATGAATATATGCTTTAATTTGGGAAGGACTGACATCTTTGACAATATTGAGTTTTCCCATCAAATATTGAAATCCCACAAGATTTTAAGTGTAAGTCACATGATTATATGTAATTTAGACATGCTTTGGTATGATCCCAAATATAACAATTATAGGAGATATGAAAATGGTCTTCTTTCCCACAAGGCTCACATCTTACCATCAAAGTAAGCCTGAAAGTAGGAGCAAAATCATGAAGGGTTGTCTTTAGCCTTATGTCCTTTTTTTTTTTTTTGTACCTGGGATTGAACCCAGGGGTGTTTAACCACTGAGTCACATCCCAGTCCTTTTTAATTTTTATTTTCTTATTTTGAGGCAGGGTCTTGAATTTGCAATCCTCCTGCCTCCAGCCTTCCAAGCTACTGAGATTACAGGTGTGTGGCACCACACCTGGCACAACCTTATGTTGTTTTTCAGGATCAAAGAAGCTTTTCCCAGAAATCACTCCCTGCTTCCCCCAAAAAGAACAGCTGGGCACAGTGGCACATACCTGTAATCCCAATCATTCAGGAGCCTGAGGCAGGAGGATCTCAAGCTTGAGGCTAGCCTCAGCAACTTAGTGATACCCTGTCTCAAAATTTAAAAAAATAAAAAGAGTTAGGGATGCTCTCTCAGATCCTCACTTCCAAGATGACCAAAAAAAAAAGGAAAAAATGGTTGTGCCAAATAGGGCCATGACTATGTGCAGACTATTGCTGAATGAACTGCCCCAGGTACATGCCCAAGGACAAGGCTATTAAGCAGTTCATCATTTGAAACATCCTAGAGGCCACAGCCATCAGAAACTTTTCTGAAGCAAGTGTTTTTGACACTATGTGCCTCTCAAGCTCTATGTGACAATACATGACTGTATGAGTTGTGCCATTCACAGCAAGGTGGTCAGGAATGGACCTCACGAAGCCTGCAAGGACAGAACACCCCCACCCTGATTTAGACCTGTGGTGCTGCCCCACAATCTCCACCAAAGCCCAGGTGAGGAGCCAGTCCTAAAGGAATGAAGAAAAGCTATCCTCCGGGGAAAAAATGAATAAAATGGGAATTTTATATATATATATTTAAAAAGGTGGTGCTCAGTGATACAGCACTGCTGGGCTCAATTCCAGCTACAGATAAAGAAAAAGAAAAAAATCCCCCTGCATCGGACTTCTCCCCATGTTTCATTAGCTATGGAAGTTTAAAAATATGGCCCCCAAACTCTTTGGTATTCTGCCCTTTGAGAGGCAGGTGTATATCCTCCCTTGATTCTAAGCCAGGTGATGCTTGACCAACAGAATATAAGAAAGTTGACACTGTGACTGTTTCCAGGGTCCACTTATACTTCTTGTCTCTTGATGCTGGCTCTTGGAACCCACCCACTGTGATCTGAGGAAGTCCAAGCAAGGAGTCATCAAGGCCCTGGACCATGTTCCTAGGCTGAGTGACCAGCCCACAGCCAACAACTTGCCAGCCCCCTTGGAAATGGATCCAGTAGCCCCAGTCATGTTAGGACCTAGAAGCCACGTGGAACAGGGCCAAGCTGCCTTCACTAATCCCTATGCGAATTACAGATTCAGTTAAATAAATCCTTGTTGTTGGTTTAAGTTTCCGGGTAGTTTGCTGGGCTGCAGTAGATAACAGCTAATGGTGTGACCAATAGACTTCCATAATTAAGCCAGTCACTGGCTTGGGGACTGGGACCTGTGTGAATGACTTAATCCAGCCAGAACCCTCCTCCTAAGGCTGGGGCTAGGGCTGCTGCACCTGGGTTGCCCTTCCCAACCAAAGCAGGCTCTGCCAGCAAGGACAACAGGCTGCTGGGGGCTCATCAACAGCATCCTCTAAGGACATGAGGAGGTAAATGGTCCAAGGTCACATAGCTAGTATGCGGCAGGTTGCAGAAGCAAAGCTGAAACTGTAACTTCCCCTAACAGCTCCTCTTTCCCTTGCGAACTTGTCCCATGTCCCCTGCTCCATGAAGCCATCCCAGATGATGTTTCACCAAGGTCATATCTCCCAAGTAGCACATATCATATTGCTGTATATTCTTGCCATGTGCCATGTGGCTCCTCCCAATAAGACATGTACCCCCAATTGCTATTTGTCTCCCCAGGGAGTTTACCTTGTATAAACTTAATTGATGTGCCTGTAATGATTCATACTCAAAATGTTTTAAAATTAAAAATATTCTACAAGTATAGTTGAATATGTACTCTTTCTTGAAGTGCTTGGAAAAGTTGGAATTATGTGTAGTCAAGTCTTCTGTGGAAGTTAGACTCATTTCTTAAGGTAAACTCTCAGGAGTCAGCAGATTAGCCACAAACAGATTCAACAAACTGTGGATGGAAAAAAAAAATATATATATATATATATATATATTTTTTTTTTAATTGCATCTTGTAGCTGGGGATGTGTCTGAGTGGTAGAGGGCTTTAGCATGCATGAGCCCCTGGGTTTTATCCCCAGCACTGTTAATTAAAAAAAAAAAATTAGGTGCCCCTGGTTTCAGTCTCCAGTACTTCTCTCCCCAAATTGCATCTGTGCTAAACATATACACTTTTTTCCTTGTCATTATTTCTTAACCAGTATAACAAATATTTACATTAAATTAGGTATTATAGCTAATCTAGAGATCACTTGGTGTATATGGGAGGAAATGTATATGTTCTATGCACATACTATGCCATTTTAATGAGGAATCTCTGGATTTTGGAATCTATGAAACGTACTAGAACCAACTTCCATAGATACCAAGGAACAACTGTATAGTCAAAATTACCCTAAGTGGGCCTTTAAGTTGCCCAGTAAGTGAGTTGACATGGTTTGGTATATACAATTTCCAATAGTAATATACATGTATGAATATGTAACAGTTGTTCTATTATGTAGTATATAAGAAAGAATACATATTAAACTGTACTTGTAGAATATTTTAAATTTTAAAACTTTTTTTTTTTTTTTGGTACTGAGCATTAAGTGCAGGACTACCTCTGAGCTACACCCCAGCCCATTTTTTATTTTGAGACAAGGTACCCTAAGGTACACAGGGTGGCCCAGAACTTGTGATCCTCCTGCCTCTGCCTCCCAAGTAGCTGGGATTACAGGTGTGTGCCAATGCACCTAGCCCTAATTTTAAAACGTTTTGAGTATAAATAATTACATGCTCATAAGTTAAATATTTACAAGTTAAACACCTCCATAAATAACAGATCAATCATTAAATGTACAAGAGATGGATCTAGCTCATTGGCTCATATTTTCTCCACTGCTGGCCAACTACAGTTTGTCTTTCTCTTGTGCCTGAAATTCCCCCACTTGCATCACTGAGAACCAGGGCACACAGGAGAAAAATCCTGAAGGCCACATTCATGAGCAGCACACCTGTGCCCCATATGTGTTATTGTCTCTCTGAGCAGCTGTTACCACCATTTGCAATGAAAGTTCACTTAGGGGACCCCTGGACACACTAGGAAATGATCTTGGAAGACAGATTGTACATGTGCATATATGTGTACTTAAATGTGTGTGCTTGCAAAAATATGCTTCATTAAGGACTTGGCCCTTCTTATGTTTCTAAGAGATGCCATCTTGGGGTCCAGCTGGCACAGCTGGCACAAATACCAAACAGTGGCCCCAGTCTCATAGGCCAAGAAAAGGGAAGGGTAAAGGGATGCCCAGGAAATTTTTTTTTTTTTTTTTTTTTTGGTATGGCGGATTGAACTCAGGACGCTTAACCATATTCCCACCCCTTTTTGATTTTTACTTTGAGACAGGGTCTTGCTAAGTCAGTTAGGGTTACTAGAGTTGGCCTGGAAGTTGCCTTGGCCTTCCGAGTCACCACCAACCCCCAGCATTTTAAATCCTGTCCCCTAGAGGGTGCTTAGGGATGCTGCAAGAAAGAAGTCCTTTTTTTGCCTTTGGTTCCTTCCTGTGCTGTTACAGCAAACATGTTTTTCGTTTTTCATCTGGGAAGCTAAAAGACATTTGTTAAAGTTCTTTTTTAAAAAATTTTAAAAAAAAATGCCTCACTTGTTTCCAGATGAATTCAAACTCCTTTGATGGTGGGTGGGACACCCTGTCTGCACAGCCTCCCTGGATCCCAGTGAGAGCCTCCCCCTACAACTCCAGCTTTCAAAGTTCCAGAAACAGGTCAGTCCTGGAAATGTCCATGTGGCAGACCCAGCCTGCAGGTAGTTCTCACATCCCCTGAGCTTCAGTGCAGGTGGGCACCAGAGTAAGCGTCTCTAGGGACACTGTTTCTGACTCCTGGAAGGGTGGCCTGAGGGGCACATAGCCACAGCTGGGGTTGTGCTGTGCTCCCTACCCTCTCTCCACTCCTTCCCTCTCCTGTCTTGCCTCTCTCTCTCCTCCCTCCCTCTCTTGCCAGAGCCTCTTACCTCTCTTCCCATCTGTCCTGCTAAGTCTGTCTCTCTGTCCTCTCTCTGTGACTCTCTTCCTATTTCTTTCTCCCTCTTTCTCTCTTGGCCTCCTCCCCTGCTCTGTCCCTTTGGGGGTGGGGAGTGCTGTGGGCTCATGCCAACCCCAGAGGGAAGGTCAGGGCATCCTGTGGGGAGGAGTGCAGACTGCCATTAACCTGTCACTTCTTCCTCCAGCCAGGAAAACAGTGGGACTCCAGAAAGGCAAGGAATTATAGTCCCTGGAGATGGGACTGAAAGCAGAAGCCACAGCCGGAGGGCTGCAGGCAGACGTGCTCCAGGGCCCCCAGGGAAATGTCTTGGGGTTCTGGGCACCAGCCCCGCATGGCAGCCCTCTTTTGACTCCTGGAAAAGGAGATGGGGAGAGGATCAGTGCCACATTCAAGCTTCCCTTCCTGTGAATTGGGGGATGAGGATTTCAGGGAAGCAAAAGAAAAGGTCTCAAACTCCGCAGAGCATGGGCTGAGTGTGCCCTGAACCTGGGCTTCAAAATATGATACAGCATTTCAAAGCTGGCAATTTTCTCTTAAAAAAAAAAAAAAAAAGTCTATTTTCTACTGAGGAGCCAGCAACACTGGGCTGCATCTGCACAACTGGGTCCCTGGAGACACTAGGAAGTGATCCTAGTGTCTCCCTGTCCCTGTCCCTCCTGGCTTCTCCTCAGAGGTCCTGGATGTCCCAGAGAACTGCCTGGCCTCTGTAAGCTCACAGTGATCTGGCCTCTGGTAGGGCAGAGAGATTCTTTGAGCAGGGAGTAGAGGCCCAACTGCTAGAACCAATTTTATCATGTGACATTGGGTAAGGCAGGCAGGCCTGCTCTCTGGGACTCAGCTTTCCCATCTGTAGAATGGGAGGTTAGATGAACCCACTGGTGTGACATATCCTTTTGAGCATCTGATGAAAGCTATAGACCTTCTCCCTAGAGAAAAGGACCTGGGTGTAGATTTTCCTGTGATTTCAGGAATTTACGTGCCCCTTCTCTTGGGGGATGGGGATCCTAGACATTCTCACTGACTGGTGCCTCCCCTCCTCTGGGTGAGTCAGGGCTCTGCTCATCCCCAGGGGCTGACTCTGCAACCCACTGGGCCATCATCAATATTCCGGGGGTGGGGGGGTGGGAGGGGGTCTGGGCTGGCTGGATTAGCATAGCGCGCTCCAGGAGGGGAAGCCCACCAGTGGCTTCTGTGTGCAGCAGGGCTTTGTCGGGCCTCTGAGACCCGGCAGGACAGCCCAGGCAGCTCCTACACTTTTGACTGCCAGATGAAAGGGGGCCACATAAAGAGGCTGCCTGGGCTGTGCATGAGGGCGCTTTGTGTCCCTCCAGACAAAGTTACAGACATTTGTGAACGTCAATTACAGCTGAATACAGGCGGACGTCTGCTGGGCCCAGACGGGCCTCAGCCCGCATTCAGCTCAGGAGCTGTTTCCAGACTGGGCTGTGGATGCATTGGGCAACCTAATTTGTGACTCTCTAAGTGGCCCTAGGGTGGGAACAAGCGGGCTGGGCTGGCCCAACACACTGTGCAGCTCCTCCAGCTGTCCTGGAATATGGGGTGGGGTAGAGAGAGGAAGGAGCCATGGGCCTTCTTCATCCTGTCCTCTAGGCCAAACCCTGTGCGCCAGGGTGGGTGCAATCTGAGAGCCACAGGCATCCCCTGCATCAGCCAGGCTGTCTCCCAGGCCTTTGAAGGTGCCACAGTGGCCCAGTGACCCTAACAGCTGCCGGCTGTAATGGGTGCGTGTTCACCAGCCCCTTGTCTGGTGTGTGATGCTTCCGTGAGGGGACAGGCATCAAGGGAGCCTGAGGTTCACGTCCAAGGGCTACCAGGGAAGCTGAACCTGTTTTCAGATTGACAGAAGAGTTGGGTCACTCCTTGGAGCCAAATCGGGAGGAGGCCACATAGCCCTGATGGGTGTGAGGACCAGGACAGGGCACCGATTCTGGGTGTGGTGAGCTGGGCTACCCTCTCCTAAACTTTACTGACCCCTGAAGTCCTATGTCCCAGGAGACTTGTATCCCCAAAACCCATTTCCTGAGAACCTCCGTGCTTCCTGGGGACTCATCCTGAAATCTGCCCAGCAGGATCAGGCCACTGGCCCTTTGGCCACCACATGCCATGCCATGATCTAAAGCTAGTGAGATGCCTCTTAGGGGAATGGGTAGGAGGGTCTGATGGCCCTAGTTATGACCCTTGCACTTCCTGAACACCTATTGTGTGACCTACCCCAGATGAGAGTCTGATAGAGGAGCCCAGTGTCCTCCTTTCCTCCAGCTCACCACTCCCCAATCCCTTTTCCTGACTGAGGCACCAGTGGCGGGTGGGATAGCCTAAGTAAGGCCCGTGTGCTCATGTGTGCTCATGTGTGTACATGTGGCTGTACATGCACGGGTGCCACATCAGGAACACATCAGAACAGAGACCTCGAACTTGCTGACACTCTCCTTATCTTGCAAGACAATGGGGGAGGAGGGCCCACACTCCTGCCTGATTTAGATGAGTCCTGACATGAGGTCAGCTAAGAGGCCAAGGAAACTGGAAGATGGCTGAAGAAGACAAGGACCAGCAGCAGGCTCTGAGTTACCATCAGCCCTGGACTCTCATGCCTCCAGGCCTCAGAGGGCTCTGTCCCAAGGTGTGCATGCTGCATGACAGCGTGCGCCCACTGGGGTTGGTGTGTACATTCTGAGAGCATGGAACCATCTTCTTGGGGAGGATGATGTTTATAGGTGCTTGTAAGTGTAACAGATCAACAAGGGCAGAGAAGATCATATTTAATTATTTTGAATAGCTGATACTTTCACCTAGAATGAAAATTTCAAAGTTTTGCTGTGAGAAGTGTCCTTTGTACTCCTCATGGTCTTAACTGCCCAGTTCTCACCACCCCTTTTTTTTGGGGGGGATTGAACTTAGGGGTGCTTTACCACTTTACATAGATCCCAGCTCCTTTTTGTTTGTTTGTTTTAAAGACAGGGTCTCACTAAGTTGTGTAGGCCCTTACTAAGTTGCTGAGACTGGCCTCAAACTTATGATCCTCCTGCCTCGGCCTCCCCAGCCACTGGGATGACAGGCATGAGCCACCATGCTGGGCTTCACCACTCCTTAAAAGATAATTATTGTTGCCAGGAATAACAGCACATGCCAGTAATCCCAGTGATTCTAGCAAATGAGGCAGGAGGATCACAAGTTTGAGGCCAGCTTGGGCAACTTAAAAAGACCCTGTCTCAAGATAAAGAATAAAAAATGCTGGGGATTTAGCTCAATGGTAGAGGGCTTCTAGATTCAATCTCTAGTACTGCAAATAATAATAAATAATAATTATGATGATAATGAGTTTCTCACATATCCTTCCAGACCTTCTTTGTACCTACACAAGCTAGTGCAAACATGATTATTTGTCCTTTATTTTTACACGAAAGGTGGCATATTGTATTATACCTTGCTTTTGATTCCTTCTTTATGACCAAGTATCATGGGGCTCTTTGGGACCTTTCTCTACCAGAGCAGAGGGAACTACCACATTCTTTTTCTCAGCTACATGGTATGACATTAACCTATCCTCTCTTGAGGCTCATTTGGGTTGCTCGCAATCTTTTGCTTTCACAAATGTTGCTGCAACAAATAGCCGTGCGCATCAGTCAGCTCTCACAGTGGGAGCGTGTATGTAGGATAAATTCCCAGGAGGAAGCTGGCTGGGCCAAAACTTATATGCATTTGTAATTTTGCCCCATCTTGCCAAATCATCCTCTGCGGGGCAGGGGTCACCTCCCACCACAGTCTATGGTTCATGAGATCTTAACGAGGGTGGGTCACTAACCATTTAGGTCTATATGTAGCATGAGCTTCCACTGGAATCAGCTCTCCACTGTGGATCAAGAGGGGACTCTGCTGCAGCCTGCTGGCTAGTCCCCTTTCCCTGTTCCAGCCCAGGACCCGGGCACACATCTTGGTTTGGCCTGCAGTGTGGTCCTTTTGGCCCGGTGCATCTAAGCAGAGGTCTGCACAACTGGTATGATGGCCCCATCCGTGTGTCTGTCCTCCCTCATCATCTGCCACTGTTACCATGGATGGAGCCTTCCTTACCCAACCCCCACCACTGTGCATACATACAACTTGTTTCTGCTGTGGGTCTGCCACCCTGCTGAGTGCTAGAAGGGTGGTATGTGATCTTGGCCAAGCCTGTTAACCCCCAAGCTCCCGTGTTGTCTGTACAATGAGGGTATAGACCCAGGGGTTCCCAAGTTCCATTTCCCCTTTAACCACCTACCATCTCCCAATCCTGTATACATCCAAGGGAGAAGGGCTGGCTGATAAATGATGGCACCTGTTTGCAAGGATGGCTTAAAAAAGATCAAGCCAGAGAGTCCTTTGCAAGCTGGAGAAGAACTGCTGGTGAGAACATTTATGTGCATGTCCGTGTGTGTTCAGTGGGGTGCGCCCTTGACCTCCTGCCAACACATGAAAGAGTAAATAAAACAAGCCCAGTGTTGGATCAGTCCACCCTTGTTTCAAACCCTGCTACCAATCCACTTGTCACTTTGTACGTTTGCACCTCCGTGTGCCCTTTTATAGAAATGGGACTCCTTCACATTTCTCAGGTGGCTATTGTGATAACTGAATGAAGTCTTATGCCTAAAGTGCTGGGCACATAGGAAGTGTTCAGCGAAGGTCGTCTGCTTTTCTAGGAGTTTCTAGAAGCCAGCTTCTAGGCTGCCCTGCAAGGGCAAGGGTCAGGCTCGGAGGCAGACTGCCGGGTGATGCCCCCAGCCAGGCCGCTGGCGAGTCTGGCGCCACTGCTGAGAGGCAGAGTGCTGAGGGCCCTGCACTCTCCCTCCTCAGTGTCTGGACAGGCCGGGGAGGCAGAGGAGGCAGCGAGTGACAGCTGGGAAGGTTTAATTGCTCCTCAGTGGCTTGGGAGCACCTCCCTCCCTTGCCAACGATCTGCATTTCAATGTGAGAAGAGGGGAGAGTAGGGTGTGCTCAAAGGGGTTACAATGATTAATCATTTAAAAAGCAAGATCTTAATTACAGGCCGCAATTTTTGCTATTTAAGGAGTCCATTAGTTGCCAGAAAGAAGAAGAAAAAATTATCACAGGTTATTCTCCTCCAAAAGTAGAGTGGAGGGGGAAGGGATGGGGCGGGGGAGTCGGCTGCTGCTTCAGATGGGGTGGGGGGCAAGGGTCCCACCCCTGCAAGAGGCCAGGACAGGAGCAGGCCAACACAGTCTGCGAGGAAGCCAGAGGTTGCTCAGGACTGGGATGGCGGAGAGGCAGATCTCGGGGCTTGTCCCTGGCTGGAATCCCACCTGTGGGTGTCCCTAGAGGTCTCTGTGCAGGCCTGGCAGCTGGGGCCAGCCCCTCCCAACTTCCACTGACCTCTGACTCCACCCTGCTCAGGATGCAGGGTTAATTGCCAGGCCCTCCCCTCTGACCCCTGTGTGGGTTTTACTCATCTGGTCTCTAAGCCCCTAGGGTCTACAAAGCAGACTAGGGGTGTGGGGGTGACAGTGTTAGGAATCAGATAAAAACAACCAAGCTTCTTTAGTGGATTAATTTACTGATCCTCAGGGGGCTAAAAGGTCAGAAGATCAAAGTCTCCTGTGACCTCAGAGGCTTCCGTGGCAGGGATCTGTCCCCACTTCCACACTCTGGCCACCTAGAGGCCTAGGCATATTTGTGCCTTGGATGCCCAGCCCAGGAATTCTGGCTGACTCTTAAGCCACGGTTGGCAGTACCCCAGCCCCCCAGTACAGGCCAGCCTTAAATACCAGGAACCCTATCAGACTGGAATGTGCCTGATGCTATAGGGACCATCAAAAACAATTTGGGTGAGTTCAAGTTGGAGAGTGGGAAGTGTGAGCTGGAACCAGCCTTCAAACCAGCCTTATTCCTACAACACCATAGGTTTAAAACAAGCTTGCAAATAAGTTGCAAAGTTTACCAGCCTACCAGAAGGAAAGGTTTATTTCTCACTAAGCCTACAAATACATTGGGAGTGAAATAAGTGGAAATAAGTGAAATAAGTGGAAACACTTCTATAAAATAGTCTGGCTTCTTCCAAACCAATTAAATGCCTCCGTGCATGTGTATGTGTATGTGTTAGTTTCTCTCCGTCTCATCTGTTCTAACATGTAGGCCCCCAGAGGGCAGCTGCTAAACTGGATTGAATGATAATCTCCTAGGGGTTTGAGGGAGTGAGATCGTAGCCACAGATCAACAATACAGGTTTGAATTCAAAATAAGCAAACTGATTTCTTGCTGACTGTGCCCCATCCTAAGAAGGAAGAGTGTCTGTCCCTTTAATTGCCAGGTTCCCACCTCCTGTAGTGGGAGCCCCCAACCCCCTCAGGCCTTGCCCCCACCTCTTCCTCATCTCCCCCTTCCAGGGCTGATTAATTGCAGGGTTAGGCACCCAAAACAGACTGGACCACATTATTTTTGATGTTGGCTATTTTCACTGGTCGATGCCTTGAAGCCACAGTAATGAGTGGCTTTTAGCATGTCACTCTCTTGACACTCTTTACTTAGTCCAGGAAATGGCAAATGTGATGGAAATAAGAACTTTATCATCTGTGTCTTTCTTTCCAAGAGAGGAAACAGCAAGCAGGAAGGAGCTGGGTACAGAAACTGAGACTGGAGGATAGTGGGCAGGGTCCAGCATCCGGAAGCCCTCCTTTGGATGCCACCTCAGCAGGTGGCATCTGATCCATGGGGCAGAGGGTGGAGCAAAGCTCAGGGACTCTGGGCAGCACCTCCACACATAAGTGGCATGCGTAGGTCAGACCCAGCTTTCGGGTCCACCCCTGGAGATGCATCCTCTGCCCCACCTGCCCCAGGTAACTGTCAAATGTGCGCACCTTGGAAAGTGCTTTAACCTCAGGAAACATGGAGGTGCCAGGACTGTTCCTTCTCTCTCCCGCGTCCCAGTCTGCAGTCCCCTGCAAGTTTTTTTGTGAAAATTAGGAAAGGGCGCACCCTAGGGGCAGATTCAGCCCTCGCAGGGCACTAGGATTGGGATTCTCAGCTGCCCTTTGAGGGTGGTGTCAGGTGCTTCCTTCCCCATCAGTCTTCATGACGACCCCTAAAACTGAGAAGTCGTTATCTGACACAGGGGGGAATTGATGCTAGGGTGTACAGCTGCAAGGGGCCTCCCAGGGCCTTTAACCAGGTGACCTAAGTCTCCCAGGGATATACCCTGGCAAGCCACCATACCACCCCACACAAACTTGAGGGCCATCAGGACCCAGAGCCCCTGGTCCCCACCCCCACCCACACAGAACACCCCCCACTGTCCTGTGCGGGTCACCACAACTTGATTCCAGAGGCACCACCACAGTCTGCTCTCCTCTTTCTGTGGTATCCCAGTATGAGGGATCCTGGGAGGCCCAGGGACACAGGCGAGATGACATAATCAACCAACATGTGGCTCCCGGAACCAGTCTGGGCTCTCCCAATGCTACTCCCCATATAGGGTCTTTAACTGCTGGGTCCTCTTCATGAGGAGAACCCCTGCACCAGCCTTGGCAATGAGTAGATGCCAAATGTTTGCCTCACTCTTTTTTTCAGATCTTCAAACATTCTGCAGATACTAAACTTGGTGCCAGACCCTGCTCAGGAACTAAGGCTACCTCAGTGACTAACATCCCTGCCCTCTGGGAGCTTCTATTCTAACTTAATTAAAAAGGATGAATGAAGCCAGGTATGGTGGCATATACCCATAATCTCGGTGGCTCGGGAGGCTGAGGCAAGAGGACTGCAAGTTCAAGGCCAGCCTGAAAAACTTTGCAAGCCTCTGTTTTAAAATAAAAAAATAAATGAGCCAGGGATATTATGAAGTTATAAAGCACCCTGGGTTCAATTCCCAAGACAAAAAAAAAAAATTGCCTGGATAGATTGGTTTCATGTTTTTACTACAATGTCACCTTGGTTGTGGTGATGGTAGTGATAGTGGTACTGGGAATTGAACCCAGGGGTGCTCTACTACTGAGCTCCAGCCCAGCCCTTTTTAATTTTTTATTCTGTGACAGGGTTCTACTGTTTCTGAGGCTGGCCTTGAACTTGCAATCCTCCTGCCTCAGCCTCCCCAGTCACATGGCATGTGCCACCTGTCCTGGTTCAATGTTACCCTCCTAATGAGATGCTCCGACCTTCCCATTAAAAATGGCAGCCACCAGCACACCCTGTTCACCCTCTCTGCTCTATTCCTCTCCTTCCAATGTCTCTGTAATATTCTGCACTGTCCTTTTTCTTGTTTATCCGTTGTCTCTTCCACCAGAATGTCAGGTCTGCGAGGGCAGGGATTTGAGTGCTGACTACATAGCACAGCTTGCCGTCCTGGCCCACTTGTGATCCTGTGCAGCCTCAACTCCTCCCCCGAACCACTGGAGCCCCCTTTTCCATCTCCTCTGAGAACCAGGAGCCCTGATTGCCTGTAACCTGCTGTGTCAACTCACAGCAGTCCCCTCCCCAATCTGGGGCTCATTTTCCTCCTCTGGCAAATTGACCAGTGTCTTTCCTCCCTGGTATTCGCATGTGTTTATTCGGGGGTGCTCGGTGGGCCAGTCCTGGACCCAGCAGCCCCATAAACCTTCTGCTGTGCCCCCACCTGGCTCAGCCGACATCAGGCCCTCTTTAGGGCTGGCAAGAAGCCCAAGCTTAGGGCCTCCCCCCCAGCAGGGGGCATCCCCTTGTCCTCCCACATCTGACAGGCCCCCTTCTGCTCCAGGGCAGCTAAGGGCTGGATGTCTCTGGCTGCTTCATCCCCACAGCTGTGCTACACTCCCACCTCTGCCTTGGGCTTCTGTTGATGCCGACTTCATGTGACATTTCACGGGGAGGGTTTCTGGGTGGGCAGACAGATGGGAGGGAGAGGCTTTTCCTCTGTCTTCAATTGCAGGATCTGAGCAAGCAGGAAAGGGTCCCTGGCACAATTGATGGTATCATCTCAGGCCGGGGCAAGGTGCATGCTGAGATCCCAGATCTGGACTGGCAAAGCACAGTCTATCACAACCCAGAGGTCCCTGTGGGACTTCAGCCACTGGGGGAGTCAGTGACCAGTGAGTCTGGAGCACAGAGAGGTAGAACAAGCAACCCTAACAGATCTCCTCAATGGAGGAGCTGAGCAGAGTTTAGCTGAATCCCTCCTCTTCCCCTTCCTAGCTGTGTGATGTTAGATAAGCCATTGTGCTTCTCTGTGTTTCAATTCCTTGGCGCCAAGTAATAGGAGTTAGTAAACCCTGTTTGAAAGGGTCAATATTGTGGAATAGATATAAACTACTTGACATAGGACTCAGGTATTCAATAAATGGCAACTATGCTCATTTGTATTCCCATGGACAAATGATCACAGAGCACTTCAGTGTGTGTGACCTTGAGCAAGTTGCATGCCTTCTCTGGGCCCATGCGTAAAAGAAGGAGCTTAAAACAGAAACCCAAGCTTTGTGATTTGTGGACTGTAGGCTGATGAGGGGGAGTGTGCTCACTGTGTCACTTATATGAACTTCAAGTCATGGGCCTCTGGAGAGGTCTGGAGGTGGGAGAAGAAGGAAGCAGAGGGGGAGAAGGATGAAGGGAAAGCAGGAGACAGAGAGGATGAGGGAGATGAGGTGAGAAGCAGGAAGAAGAAAAGAAAGGAGTAGAAGGGAAGGCAGAGGAAGAGAGGAAGGGAGGAGAAGGAAAGGGAGAGAGGAGGAGAAGAAGAAAGAGAAGAGGAGGAGGTAAAGAAGGGAAGGAAGGAGGAGAAGGAAGAAGAAAGAGGAGAGAAGGGGGCCGGGTGCAGTGGTGCATGCCTGTAATCCCAGCAGCTCAGGAGGCTGAGGCAGGAGGATCTCAAGTTCAAAGCCAGCCTCAGCAACTTAGGGAGGCTCTAAGCAATTTAGTGAGACCCTTTCTCTAAATAAAATATTTAAAAAGGGGCTGGGGGTGTGGCTCAGTGGTTGAGTGCCCTGGGTTCAATCCCTGGTTTAAAAAAAAAAAAAAGGAAAGGAAAAGGAACTGTCAGCCAGGCTGCTTCCATTTTGGCAGAGGAATCCAGAAAGGAGTGCTCCTGGGGATGCCTAAGGACTCCCGGCTTGTTGGAGGTGGACAGGATTGGCTTCCCCTGGAAGATTGGTGGCCTGAGCCTGGCCTCTCTGGGGCTGGGAAGCCTCCTGGATTCCTGGAAAGGACCTAGAACTCGACTCCCTGCCTCCCGTGATCCAGAGGGAAACAGGTTGGGTGAGAACCATTGGCCATCGGTCAGCCGTCACTTCCTCCATGAGTCTCCCAGGCCATGCTGCTGAGCCCACAAGCGTGGCTCTGAGTCCTTTTTAAGGGTGAGGGGTGGGGACAGAGGCAAGAGATCAAAGCAGTGGGGAGGCCTTTCCTGGACAGACCAGAGCCTTTCCACCCTGCAAAGGCCATCACACCCAGGGGACCAGTCAAGGAGGGGCCCCTGGAGAGCCCCCGTACTGAGAAGTCCAGGCAGATAGGAGCCAGCCAGCCCCAGAGCAGCTTCTGCAGCCTCAGCCACGTACTTCACCTCTGGCTGGTATCTTCTGCCTCTTTCCTACAGAATGGTCAAGAGCACAGGCTTAGGGGTCAGAGACCCACTACCTAGAATTCCACTTAAGAGCTGGGAGAACTTGAGAAAGCTGCTTGACTTCTTTCAGCCCCACGTGTCTGTGAGGAGGTGGGACTGGGTGAGACTGAATGCAGCAACTCGGGCCCAGGGCCTGGCACACATTGCTTAAAGGCATATAGAAGAGGAGGAATAAAGATCTTTCTTCCTCTTGTCTCCTTCCCTCTGTCCCATCTCTGGCCCTGGGCAACTTCTGCATGCTTGTATCAGGCACAAGGACCCTGCAGACATGCCTTCTGGCCCACTCCACAGCCTGCTCCCCTTTCCAACTGCTGCGGAGTGGCCCCACCACTCCCAGGTGGCCTGCCTATCAGCAACCCCCCAGAAATGTTCTGTGCACCTGGCTAGAATCTCCCTAGCACTGAGCCTGGGAACTGCTTGCAGCATGTGTCCAGGGATGGCATTGGAGGAGCAGTGAGCCCGCGGCCTGTATGAATGACCGAGCCAGGGATGGCAGTTTCGGGGGGAGCTGGTGTGGGCTGGATGAATAGATCTTGGGCTCAGAAGTAGAGGGTCTGTGTCCCCAGCTGCCTAGGAGGGGGCGGGAGGCTACTGTCCCAGGAGCCTGGGAAACCCTCTCCCAGCCAGGCCACAGGCAAGGTGGGAAGTCAGGGCCGGAGGGGGCTTTGTACCCTGCACAATTGCAGCCACTCTTCTGGATAAAGGGGTGAACAAAGGGGCCTTCGGAAGTGGCCACGCTGCTCAGCACCCGGGGAGGCCTCAGGAAGCCAGCTCTCACTGGCTGCCCACCCAGGCGTCCGCCCAATGTCCCCCACCGCCCCATCACAGGGGGCCAGCTGGGCCCCAGCCACCCACAGCCTGGGCAGCTGGGCCTGGACTTAATGAAAGCTGAGGGAACACCCTCTTGTGTCCAGGGGGCTGGAGGAGTACCAGAAGAGCCCCAATGGGGGGCAGGGGACAAGAATGCTGCTTTCTTACTCTCTAGGACAGCAGCAGGGACTGGTGTGACTGACAGGGCGGGTTTAAGAAAGGCCTTCAGGCCTGGGTGAAGGATGGTGCTACTTCAGCCTCCCACTCCCACCCCGCAGTGGCTGCTGGTTTGTGAACGGAATGCAGTTCCCACAGGCTGAGAAAAAGCCCCTCTCGAGATCACCCCCACTTGCCAGCACATCCACAGACCCATTTCTTTAGCCCACTGATTGACCAGATACAAATCTCACCCCAAGAAAGCACCCCCAAATTTCTCCTGCTCTGGAGTCAGCGAGTCTGGGCTCTGTAACCCTGGCTCTGTGGCCTCAGCCAGGTTCATAACCCCACAGATGTTTCTTCATCTCTAAAATGATTTTGTAGAGCTGGGCACCGTGGCATTCCTGTAATCTCAGCTACTAAGGAGGCTGAGGCAGGAGGATCCCTTGAGCCCAAAAGTTGCAGGCCAGCCTGTGTAATAGAGCAAGACCCTGTCTCCAAAATTTAAAAACATGAGTTTGTCAGATGGGGCAGGTTATCACATGAGATGAAAAGGACCAAGTCCCTGACATGATCTGCTTTCTAAATGGCAACTATGTTTCTTGAGCCCAGTTTGAATGGGGAATTCATTGTAAATCTTGTCCAAAGTAGTCTCAAGTCAAGGCTTCTAGCAATCTTAATAACAGACAGCAGGGGCTGGGGTTGTGGCTCAGTGGTAGAGTGCTCACCTGGCACGTGTGAGGCACTGAGTTCGATCCTCAGCACCACATAGATTTAAATAAATGAAATAAAAATGTTGTGTCCATCTATATCTTAAATTTTTTTTACTAACAGACAATATATGTTGGGAATAAAAAGACGGGGCAATAAGGGCTTTTTCTCCAGTCTCCTCCTGCTTCTTCTTTAATAATGTTACACTTGCAGAAAAGTTGTCAATGGTACAGAGAGTTCCTGTCTCCCCTAACAGAGACATCTTACATAACCACGGTTCATCACAACTAATAAGTTAATATTGGTGCAATACTATGAACTAAAGCCCAGGCTTATGTGTTTTGTTTTGTTGTCACTGTTTGAGATGGGGTCTTGCTCTGTTGCCAAGGCTGGCCTCAAACTCCTGGGCTCAAGCCATCCTCCTACCTCAGTCACTGAAGTAGCACACATCACGGTGCCCAGCCAGGCTCAATTGAATTTTACCAGTTTTTCCACAAATGTCTTCTGTTCTGAGTTCTAGTGTGGACACATTGCTGGACCTCCTATATTAATGGAGAAAATGACAGAAATGGTATTTTTGATGGTTTTGGTTACTTCCTGACGAAGGCCAAACTCTCTGCAAAACTCATTTCCACTGTGGGACCAGCACCCAGGCAAACTTCCTGTCTGTTCTTTAGAGTCTCCTTCGTTAGGAAGTGGGTTTCCTGAGTTCATCAGTGCACTCAGGGGCTCCCTTAGCAAGAGCTCTGTGGCTTCTTGCTGTTTGGAAGTCTGCAAGACCACACAGATGGCAACTGAGATCCCGAAAGAATCTGAGAAGCTCCGTGTCTGTGTTATTTGTATACATGCGCACACACACACACACACACACAAACACACACACACACAGCCCCTTTCTTGTAGCTCAGAGAGTAATTCTGAATCCAAAACTTCCCCTGGCCAAAGGCTTGAATAAGTATCAGGCTTCCCAGCCCATCCCCCAAGTCCACACCTGCCCCTCTTCCCACAGAGCTGGGTTGTGGTGTCTGGCTGTAGGCACTTCTGGGTCCCAGCCCACCCTGGGAGCAGAGAGTCAGCCAGGCCCCCAGAAGTGACAGAGGGAAGGCCCCATTAGCCTGAGTGGGGACAGGACAATGCCCCCTTCTCCAGGCAGCTGGCAGAGCCTGCTAGGCCTTGGGCATCTGAATATCCCCCAGAACTGAACACTGGAGTCTGTGTTCAGGCAGCCTGGGCCAGCGCCCACCCCCACCCCCCACCCAAGAGAAGGAGCTTTTCTTCCCTGCTGGCCAAAGCCAAGGCTTCCAAAAGAGCATCAGTGGCAAGAGGAGCTAACCTTTGTTCAGGAAATGGAGATTTCCTGGCCACCCACCGCACCTCTTCTTGGGAACCCCAGAGCTGGAAAGGAAAGTGAGTCTAAGGGCCTCCTCCCAGTTGTGAACCATGTCTGTTCCCACCTGACAGGCTGCGGGATTCCCAGCCCCCACTCTGCCCCTACTGTTATGGTTTAGATGTGATGTGTTCCCCAGAAGCTCACGTGAGACAATGCAAAATTTAAAGGTGAAATGATTTGGTTATAAGAGCCTTAACCTAATCAGTAAATTAATCCCCAGATAGGGATTAACTGAGTGCTGACTGTAGGCAGGTAGGTAGGGCTGGAGGAGATGGGTCATCAGGGGTGTGGCTTTGGGGTTTATATTTTGTGAGCTGAGCTTTGTTACTTTCTCTCTTTCTCTCTTTCTGTCTGTCTCTCTCTCTCTGCTTTTTGGTGGCCATGTCCCCGGTTGTTTGCCTCTGCCACACCCTTCCACCATGATGTTCTGCCTCACCTCAGGCCTGAGAAATGGAGTCATCCATCTATGGACTGAGACCTCTGAAACTGAGATCCCCCAAATAAACTTTTTCTCCTTAAAAATTGTTCTTGTGAAGTCTTTTGGTTGTAGCAATGAAAAGCTGACTAAAATACAGACGTTGTTCTGTATTAAGAGCCATTTATCCATGGCTCTTAATACAGAACAACATCTACACGTTCACCTTGTTGGCCTTGGAAGCGATTTGCATTGAAGACTGCTCAGGGTGAGCTCACAGGGAGGGAAGGACAAAGGGATTCCAACTGGAGTCACTGTGTCCACTTTGAAAGTAGAATTGAGGCCCAGAGAGGTGAGGGATGAGCCTCAGTTCACCAGCTAGTGAGAGGCATGGGTTGGGTCTCCAGATGCCAGTTCAGAATTTGCTGCACATGGCTCCCAGGCTACATCCTCTAAGGATTCATGCTCCCAGCTCTGTGTAACAGCATGGATCAAGGTGTCCCCAAGAGGTCTTGGTCTTGCCAGGGGTTATATGCTATCTATTCCCAAAAGCCCCATTTGAGATCTATGGATAAGCAAGTAAGTGGCCAGCTGGGGCTTTTGGAAGATTGGGATTCACCAGAAAGATGACCTCAGACGACATTTTGGTTGTGGCTGTTGGGCAAGCCAAGCTGGGGGGTGCCCTTCCCCATCAGGCCAGTACTGGGAGAGCACCAGAATGAAAACTAAGGACAGCACTGCTCCATTCACTCACCCCCAGGCCAGAAAGATGGAGCCGGGGGGTAGAGATTGTCACCACATACCTACTATACACACCCCCTAGAAATATGCACACAGAAACTCTTAAGACATCATCACCAGCAAATCCGCAGAGACACAAGACAAGCATATATACCAAAAAGCACAGCTGATAACGCTTGCTGGACCCTTGTCCTGGGCACTATGATGGGTACTGGACACCCATTATTATCTCATTTAATCTTCACAGCACATGCCATAGACCAACAAATGTACACACAAAGAACACAGACACTCGGACACACATATTGGAAACCCAAAGATAAACACCTTACAAAATAGACACACATAGAAAAGAGCACAAACAAACTTTAGATCCATCCAGGTGTCACCCATCCAGGTGACCCATCTAGGCACATACCTGTAATCCTGCAACTCAGGAAGATCAGTCAAGAGGAAAGAGGCCAGCCTCAGCAATTTAGCAAGGTCCTAAGCAACTTAGAGAAACCCTTTCTCCAAATGAAAAATGTGGCTCAGTGGTAGAGTGTCCTTGGTTTTATTTAATATGTGCTCTACAACTGAACTATGCCCTAACCCCTATATGAATTATTTTTAACTGTATAATTCAGGAATATTACTGTTATGTTATGGTTTGGACACAAAGTATCCTCCAAAAGCTCATATGGATTAACTGTGTTAACCATAGGCAGGTAGGGTATGACTGAAAGAGGTAGGTCACTGGGAACCTGCCCTTGGGGTTTATATTTTGTCCCTGGTAAGCACCATTCTCTCTCTGCTTCCTGGTTGCCATGTCCTGAGCTGCTTTCCTCCACCACACCTTTCCGCCATGATGTTTTGCCTCACATTGGGTCCAGAGCTATGGAGTCAGTTGACTGAACCTCTAAAACTATGAGCCAAAATACATTTTTCCTCTTTTAAGTTGTTCTTATCAGTTTTTTGGTCACAGCAACACAAAGCTGACTAGAATATTGTGTAACCATCACTACTAGTTGTAAACAGAACTATTATTATTATTATTATTATTATTATTATTATTATTATCCTAAACAGAAACTGAATCTGTTAAACCACAACTCTCCATTCACCCTCTCCTAGTTCCTGGTAACCTGCATTCTATTTTCTTTTTCTGTCTTTGCCTATTCTATATGTCTCATTTACATGAGATACACACATTAACACTGTGTGTCGTTAACACTGTGTGTATGTTAACCTGTTGATTTTTCATAGTAAATATGTTGGCTTCAAATAAGCATATTGTTGTTAACCATCCTATAATTAACTTTCAGCTCAACACAGAAGTGAATTCCAAGAACTCCTGGCCCCTACTATAGTAATGCCTCACACAGGTTGTGATGTTTGGAATTTACTGAGTCATTTCAGGTAGTTATAGAAACAGAACTGGAATCACTTCATTTTATTCGTAGTAAATTTTTAAACAGTGGGAGTAGGAATGTAGCTCAGTGGTAGAACACATACATGCCCAGCATGTTGAGATCTGGGGTTCAATCCCCAGCACAACATTAAAATAATTAAAACAGGGTTTGGGGGTCTACCTAGATGGTAGAGTAAATGCGAGAGTCTGAATTCAGTCCCCAGCACCTCCCCCCACACACATCCCAGAATTTAAAACAAGTTATGGAGAGTTAGATTGTGAGGCTAGAATAATTTTCTTTGGAAAGTACAAATTTTTAGATCATGTAGGAAATATTATACTGAATTTAACCAATATGTTTAAAATTGAAGTTTCTTTCAAATTGTTATTTTTTAAATCTTTATTAAATTCTGACATGTTAGTCAATGCTGGGACAGACCAATACATAAGTCTATGCCCCCTCCCTTTTTAAATAATGTAATTTAAATGTGCTTGTCCACTTTTTGTTTCGTACTATAATAATTCGTTTTATTATATTAATTTTTAAAATGGCATGAGTTTATGTACAAAATTCAATAGAATAATAATCTGGCTGCCTGCCAAATTTTATTGTTATGCGTTTCATGATTATTACTGTTGATAATTTTGTCTTATGGCATGGTGGTGCCAAAAAATCTGCTTAGGGTATACCCCAGGCAGGGGAGTGGGGGGAGACTGACACACACGCACGCGGAAAGACACTCTACAGAGCGCCCAAAGTCACTATCACGGAATGGGTGGGTCTCCCCAGCCCACTGCAGTCCAAGTACGCAAAGGTGGGATCACCTTGTGGCCAATCCCGCCCCTCGCCTGAAGATTCCATCCCGCTGCACTTCCGAGGATCACCACCAGGTGCCGCTGTGGCAAAGCGACCCCTGCCTGCCTTTCCGAAGCTCCTGGGCACAGTGGCCAGAGGATTCCAGAACCCCTAGGTCCTCTAGCACCGCTAAGTGGCAGGGCAGACCTCAGAACACAGGTGTGTAACAGCATGGAGGAGAACGGGACGCTAGAGAGAATGAGGAGGGGGTGGGCCACAGAGGGCTTTGGATCCAGGTCTAAAGACGATGGACTCTTGGGTGCGAACCTCAAGAAGCCACACAAAGGCCTGACCGGAAGTGCGCTCAGAAAAGTATTGTTTGATGTCATTGTGTTTTTAAAAAATAGGGGGAAGCCCCCAAATAAAGAATACTATGCACACAGTTGTGAATGCTCACAGACTGGATCTGGAAAATACGCAAAAATGAGGAACATTAATTTCCCAGGGAATGAAACGTGGCTGAGCACAGGGCTGAGGAAGAGAAACTCACAAGAATACATTTTTTTCACTTTGAATTTTATTTATTTTATTGTTATTTATTTATATATTTGTTTACATATTTATTTATTTTGGTGCTGAGGATTGAACACAGGAGTGCTTTACCACTGAGCATTACATCCCCTGTCCTTTCAATTTTTTGAGACAGTGTCTCATGAAGAAGCAGAGAATCTAGCTGCATTTTTAATTGTGAGCCATGCAAATGAATAAATCACCTGTCTGAAAAATTATCTAAACAAAAATTATTAAATTAAAAAAACGTAGTGGGGTGTGGTAGCAAGCACACTCTTATAATCCCAACTACTGTAGATTGAGGTGGGAGGATTGCAAGTTCAAGGCTCTGGACAATTTAGCAAGACCCTGTCTCTCTCTCTCAAAAAAAAAAAAAAATCCCCAGTTATGGAAAACAAAAATTGTAAAGGCTTTGAAATTAAGATCACTTAATTGTGTACTGAGTAGGATTTTTTGGGGGAGAAAGAGACTGAGACCTTGAAACCTTCAGAACTGGGCATTAATGCTAGGGGAGAGATGGAGGGAATTTGGGCCAGTTTAGGTCAGCGCAGGGGAGGGGGTCTCCAACAGTGGATATGGGCACAGGGCCCAATTTATGATCTTTCCTGGGACAAAAATATGGCTTTCTGATTTTTTTAGAGACTAAAAATTCCAAGTGAACAAGTGTTTAATTAAATGTCTACAGAGTGAAATTTGGGCCCACCATCCAATTGCTACATAATTCATAAAGTAAACTATATTCAATGTGAGTGTAGGTTTGATGTGTTGGGAGCAGGAATGCCCAAAGAAGGGTGCTAGGATCTGCCTCCCATCCATACTCCCAGGACTAAAGTTAGACTGCAGGGAGGCTTAGAATCACATCCTGTACCAGGAGCAAGTTTCTGGGGTCCCTCCAGCTCCAAGTGGGGAGTCTGAGCAGGGGCAAAATGAGAGCAGATCTCATTCTTTCTGGCTCTTTCAGGGGAGAGAGCTGTGGAGAGTCATTGGTGAGGTACCAGCAATGAAAGGGAACCTTGACTCCATGATGGCTAACCCCTGACTGGAGAGAGGAGGAAGCTGCGCCCAGAAAGGCCAGTCAATTGTAACACTGACACTCACCCTGTCTCCTCTGCCTCCCAGATCTTGGTGGCCTCTACCTTCCTGCCTCTACCCTTTATACCTGAATCTCAAAGCCAGGAGAGGATCTCCTTAGCCTTCCTCAGAGATATGTCACTAGTTCTGGGCTCTAGATGGCAGGAATTAGGCTCTCCAGTCCCAAGCCTGCATATGGCTGCACCTCCTGGCCAGGGTAGTAGAGGGAAGGTTTTGGTCTAGACCTCTGGACATTTGCTAAGGCTCAAGGAACAGACTTCATTGCAGGCCTGTGGGCTGGCCTTTCCATCTCCCAGTTCCCTTGTTCCATCAGGCCTCATTCTCATCAATGCAGGAGAATGACCAGCTCATCCAGCCCCATAGTCCTGCTGTGCACAAAGGAATATGGATCCCCAGAGTAGATTACATAAAAATTAAAAACTTATTGAAGCAAAAAAAAAAAAAAACAACAAACCAAAATAAAAACCCTTTGCATTAAGTTATAAGAAAAGTGACAGATGGGAGAAAATGTCTACAACAGAAATAAAAGAGGAATACCTATAGTATATAAATTAATAATGAAACGATGAGTAGCCCAACAGGAGACTGGTGCCGGGGAAGCAGTTTTGCCTGATGAAAAGAGCTAGACAGGCCTGAGGGTCAGTGTCCTCTCTGGGGGAGATGCAGGACGAGCCCAGTCCATCTCGGCTTCTCTTTCAGGCTGAGGGACATGAGTACCGTCCATACCAATAAGCACAACGACACACGTGCGCTCACACACACACACACATACACACACTCATAAACAAAGCTAAGAAAAGTCTTCTTTAGAGCCCTTCTGTGAGTTTCAATCTCAAAAAGGGATCCTAAGGGAACCACGAACCCTCTAAGAAATCGTTGAGCTTAAGGCCTGGTGTGGACGCTGTTGGTAACCTCCCTTCCTCCACTCCTGCCTCCTTCCTAACAGAACTCTGGTTTTGTTCAGTCAGTCCCACACCCCAGGCCCAACAAAGCACTCCTGATTGGACCAGAGCAAGGGATTTTGAGAGGAGCAGAAATCTCTTAGAGGCCTTTAAATTTTTGTGGGAGATATTTTGGTTGCCATAAGGATAGGGCGCTGTGAATATTTGATGAGCACAAGTGGAGGCTAGAATTCCTGAGAGTCACATATAATGAAACTTTGACCTGAATCCAATGTTCCACAGGGCCAGTAATCTCAGTGACTTGGGAGACTGAGGCAGGAGGATCACAAGTTTGAGGTCAGCCTGGACAACTTAGGGAGACCCTGCCTCAAAATAAAAATAAAAAGGGCTGGAGACTGTAGCTCAGTGGTGGAGCACCCCTGGGTTTGATCCCCACTACCACAAATATTCCACTGGATAGAAATGTAGGTGAAAAGGCTGACCCTAGAATCTAACCTTGCTTTACAAATTAACAGGAAGAGTTTTGTAAGTCTGCAATAATCCGAGTATGTATTACAGCACAACACTACTGTGCTCACATTTTCTCCTGGGTAGTATCTTCCCAAGAGTTACCACTTTAACACCACGTGTCACAGCCACCATGGCATTTTAGTCCCAGGAATTAGGCTTTTTAGTCCCAGGCCTGCCTATGGCTGCTCCTCCTGGCCAGGGTAGTGGAGAGAAGGTTTTGGTCTAGACCTCTGGACATTGGCTAAGGTTCAAGGAACAGACTTCACACAGGCCTGTGTCTGTGTCCATTACTGTCACATTTATGATTCAAGATTTTTGAAGCAGGTGAAAGCAGTTGATGGTTTCATTCTGTCTTCTAGAATACTTTATCTTGAAATGTATGTTATTTTATTATATTGTTATGTTATGCATTTCCCTTTTGCTTTTTTGTTTGTTTTCGAGATAGTATGTTGCTGGGCTGCCCAGGTTGACTAACTCTGTTGGGTTCAAGTTATGCCCCTGCCTCAGCTTCCCAAGTAGCTGGAACCTCAGGCACATGCCACCACACCCAGCCTTGTTTTTCCTTTATAGTTTGGGCACATGTGTAAGTGGATTCTGTTTTCTACCATGTTTGTTAGGATAGCAATATTTACACCTGATGGGATTGAGAATGATCCACCTGAGCCAGGGGGCTGATGATGCTCCCCTGTCCGTGATCATGGATTCATGGATTGAGTGGAGCATTTTCTGTCATCTTCACTCTTTGGCGTGAACTCAGAAGCAATGGTATGGCCCTGATGGCCACTAGAAGTCATTTTGTGATCATGAGGGAAATACTCCAAAGGATAAAGCTAACGTGAAGGGTGGTAATGGAGGATCTGGGTCTTTGGTGACAACACTGAGCCTTGATGCTATGGGGTCCAGGGATGGCCTTCCAGGGAAGGCAGTGGCAGCCAACTGTTAGGTACAATAGGCTGAGTGGTTTAGGTTACACAGCACTAAAGTCTCAATTTCCCTTCAAAAAGAGGAAACCCTGGGGGGCAAGAATAGACATTCCTCTTCATGCCCTGGGCTGTTCGTGTTTCTGATCCTTTGTAGGCCCCCAGAAGCCAATCTCAGAGGGGACAGCAGCAGCTACAGAATTCTTCCTGCTGCAGATTTCTCTCCTCCTCTGAGAAACGTTCTTGGGCCTCAAAGAGGTAGCAGAATGGCTGAATTTTGGTCTCCATAAGAGTTGAGGTTGAGTCTCCCCTGGGTAAACTGAGAGTGGGTCCTCAGATCCAAGCCACAGAAACACCAGCTGGAAAGAATCACACCTGTCATGCACATCTGGAAAGGACTTGAGAATTATCCAGTCCAGTTGCCTTGTGTCTCAGTCAGGATAGTCTGTGTTTTACTACGTGACAATTCCTCAAATCTCAGTGGCTTAAAGCAGCAACATTCAGTTCTCACTTGTGTTGATGCGCCTGTGTAGATTGGCAAGGTGCCTCTGCTCATCAGAGTCACTCAGGGATGAGGCTGCCGGAGCTCCATATTGACCCATACTTCACACAATTTCTGGTGAATAGAAATGAGAATATGGTACACCTCAAACTAACTGTCCCTAAGGCTTCTGCTGGAAAATGTCATGTTTCTCTTCCACTCACATTTCATTGACCAATACAAGTCACATGGCCATGCCTGCATTCACCAGGGTTGGGGTTATGGCCCCTTCTGCCAGGAGCATCAGCAAAGGAAAGACACTATATATGGGGACAACATTAAAGTCACCTATACCTGGTTTGTAGTCTCTGATTCTCTATGGGTGACCAGAGGTACTTTTCCATGAGAGTGTATCTGATTGTGCTGGCCTCCATGTAATGGGTCATCAGGAGAACCCTATCCCTGAATAAAGGAGGTTCCACCCCTTAGCAAGGCCATCAAACCATTCATGGTGGTCCCTGTTCACTTCTCCAATTCTTCTACCTATATCTCCTAATTATCCATTTATCCATAACCATGTGCCAAATGCTTCTCTATTCTGATCTTTATATCCAATATCAGTCATAAAAGGATATATACTCCTGTGAGCCCTTTAAGGGCTAGGACTATCTCTTGTTAATACCAAAGACTTCCAGCTGCTACAGTCTGCCAGGCATTAAAAAAGGAATAGACAGCTCTATTCACACTGATATGGGACCAACTCCAAAATATTCTATAAAATTTTTAAATCCACTGTAGTACAGGGTGAATTGTGCACTAACTGTGTTGCACAAGACAGATATGTGGGAAAACCCCATGTACTTGTACCCACATAGAATATCTGAACAGATACAAAAGAAACTGACATTAATGGTTGCCTCTGTGGTGGGGAACCAAGAGAGGGGGGTCTCAACTAGGGAATTTGCCTTTCCTATCTAGTCTTTGTTCAGTTTGAATATTTTACAGTGTGCTTTTAAAAAAAAAAGTCAGGAAGAAATGGTAACATCCTGTAAAGGCACTCAAGATATCTTGTTATCTTGAAATGATAAATTCATGTTTCAAAATTTAGATACAATATGAGCTCTATTTTTATAGAGAAAAATGTATAATATATCTCAATATATAGAAAGATGCTGCATTAGGTGCTATTTTAACTGGGTTTTATTTGACATTCTCCTGATAAAAATGCAAACAGTAGAAAAGGGCATAAATGAGAAGCTGTACATTCTCCTTTCCCCTCTCTCAATCCAGTTGACTGATCAGTTTATCACACTGAAAATGTTAACGATCATTATGTCTGACTGCAGGGGATATTTTCTTTTTGAATTTTTCCAAAATTTCTATTTTTTCTCAACAAGCATATATTACTATGGAAATAAGAAAAATATAGATGTTTTAAAATGCTGTGAATTAGGAGAGGCCTTGAGTCTTCTCCCTTCCTTCCCCCAACTCAGAAAAAACAGACTCCAGGCACACACATCTCCCTTTCCTCCCATGAAATTCCCTCCACCCCACTCAGTTTAGGAAACAGGATGAAAAAAAAAGCAACATTTCTAAATTCCAGAAAAAGCCTCTGGTTCTGTTTTGAACAAGACCCACCCCTTCCTCACCTCCTGCTCTGGTCTCATTGCCTCCACCCTCCTTCTCAAACCCTCTGCCCACTAAGCCTCCTTTCAGATGCAGAAATAATGCCACAGAGAAGAAACCTGTTGCCTTGCTAATTCTTCAGAGGAATTAAACCCAGGAATCCTCCTCTGTCTTCTTAAACAGGGACTATCCGGAAATGGATCTGAAATACAGTAAAGGGAGAAAAGGAAGCAATCTGGGGAAAAAAAATCCCTCTTTCTAGAGCTTAGGTTAAAAAACGACTGGCCTCGTTAAAACCGCACCTTAATGGGGCTCCTTTCCAGCCTAATTGTCACCATGGCAATGACCCCTAGTGGCCATCTTTAATTAACTTGGAATCAGAGTCACCAAATGAGCTCCTCCAGTAAATTGCTCACCAACCCAGGCAGTCACGCGGCCCCTCCTCAGTCCTCTGCCCTCTTTCTTCCAGCACTGATGATGGGGCAGAAAATTCTCAGCCCCAGATTTCCTCTCTACCTTCTGGATTTGTCTGTCATTGTCAAGAGAGGGGCTCAGACCTATGGAAATAATAAGAATGGCTATGGTGTTAAGCATTTTTATATGCATCGTCTGATTTAGTCGTCAGAGTAGTTGTGGGTAGGGTGCACTATTATTGTCCATCACCTTTATCAGCTGAGGAAACTGAGGCTCAAAGAAGCTAAGTCAATAAGTGGCAGAGCTGGGATTTAAAAGCAGGCACAGTGGCTTCAGAGCCAGTATTGTAATGACTCTGCTGAAGATGAAATCCACAGGGTTGCCTCTTTCTCTCGAGCAAAATAAAGACTTAGAGTTACTGCCAATATCTGCCACTTTTCAGCGGTGTAAATTTGGGACCACTTATTTCACATCTCTGGGCCTGTTTCCTCAGCTAGAACAGGGAGGATAATTAAAATGAACCCAAGGTATATGAGGGACCTGAACAGCCTCCTCAGTTCTGTTCAATAATGATTTTCAACTCCAGAAGCTTCCTGTTGTCTTCACCCTGGTGTGGTTTCCGAGGCAAGATGGCATGGAGGTGAAGAGATAAATAAGTGTGATCATCCATCCCTCCAGGAGCCCATCCTAGACTCCACTATTTCTTTCACACCTACCTCTACTCCCTCAGCAAACTTTAGCAGCTGTCTTCCAAATAGATTTTTTTAAAAATCCATTCCATTCTGATAGGTGTTTAAGGTGGGAGAAGTAGATAGGTACTAGATCATTGAGAGGAAGAGAGAGTCTCTTGGCTGTAAAAAGAATTTAAACTTCATTATGAACCATACAGAAATCCATAGAAGGACTTTAAGTGTGATCAGATTTGCCTCTTGAAAAGATCACACTAGGGCTGGGGACGTAGCTCAAGTGGTAGAGTGCTTGCTTAGCATGCGCAAGGTCCCGGGTGCACAGTCCCCAGCATTGGAAGAAAAAAAGATTGGATACTGAGTGGAGAATAGATTGAGAAGCGCGACTGGAAATGACAACCACTTAGGTGGCTATTGAGGTTTGGGGACAAGATGATGATGGCTTGAACTACTTTTCTTCCATAAGAAGCTGTCTCATAGGCAGAAAGGCTGATCTGAGATGTGGGGCTGAGCAAACACCCCTCTGAAATTCAGCACCACTGGATGGACAGCTCTTGCCCCGCCTCTGAGAACCCTGCCCCTCGGCACCAAGAACTGGTGCCGCCAAACTAGGGGTTCATACCGAGCCCAGCACCCCCGCAAGGGCTGGGAGCTTGGGAAAGTAGCCCTGGACTCCTTCCTTTGGAAATATTCCTTTGAAAACCTTTGTTTGCTACCCTCTATGCTGGAGATAAAGCTGCCGCGCAGCCCCCAAAGACCGCGGTGCGCACTGAGGAGCAGGACACCTATGAACTTTAGGGCCACCGGTAGGAGAGACTGCCCAAGAGCAAGGTCTCTGAACACAGTCTCCTTCACTCCAGATGCTGGAGTTTATTTCCCCAATTTTGGAGAATTAAAAACGAAGCTGATTCTGCCACGAATTGGGGGAAGGGATCTGTTCCAATCTAATCCCCGGGCATTTCTACGCAGCAGCCCCAGCCGCCTGCTGGGCGTGGTGTCTCTGCTGACAAAGCTCTGGAGAATTATGAGGCTTCTTTCTCTGAGAGTTGGACGGTGTGAATCATTCCAGATCCGATGTCCTCCCTCCCATGGCAGATCTTCTCTGGGATGGGTCGGAAGAGCCCAGCACTTTCTTCCTGGCCTCCCTGTGCAGCATGGCTAACCTAATCTAGTTTCCCTTGATTGGTGTGTGTGTGTGTGTGTGTGTGTGTGTGTGTGTGTGTTAATCTGGGACTCAGCAGGATTCCTTTTCCTGGAGTTGGGTGGCATCAGTGGGGATCTGCTGACTGAAGAGACCTTGTTAATGCCTTCTCAGGGTTCTGAAGGTATGGTCAGCAGAGTCAGGGAAGATGAGAGGGGCTCAGATTTCTCTCTCAGAAATAGCCTCGGGGTTTCCAGTCCCCAGAGAAGAACTTTCTTTCAGCTTTCCTGTGGAGAGGGAAAAGAGAGCAGAGAGTTAGACCCTGGCTTTAGTTAAGGATACTTGAAAATCATAGCAGGAGCCCATCCTAGACCATGACCAGCTCCACTGTACTAAATCCTGCAGCGAACCGGACCTTTGCCTTCTCCATCACTTTCTAGCTCCACGTGGGCATCAGCACCAGTCTAGTCCCTGCTCCTTCCCTTTCATGGGAGCCTTCACCTTCTAGCAGCCCCCCTGCTGGGTCCCTGAAACAGGTCTGATCTCAACATTAGAATCACCCCACCCTTAAGGGACAATGAGGTGGATACAGATGTGAAGGAGTGCCTGGGAGCAGGTTTCTTGGTGTGAAGGCAAGGCTAGACCTTTATTCTATTCGGAATTTTAATTCTCCTTAAACCCTAGCTCTTTCTTCTTTTCCTCACTCACTGGATGACCTTGGGTAAGTTACTTTTCACTTTGTTGCTCTCAGTCTCAGTTTCTCTGCCTATGAAATAGGGAAAATGTAGTTCTTTCCTGGGGCTACTGAAACGAAAAGTAAACCTTGGATGAGTCCCTGGCAAGTGGCCCTCTGTTTTAAAATGTGACTGCTCTCTTGCTGAAGGGGATACCTAAGGAGACCTCCCAGAACTAGGGAGACTTCCTCTCCCCCAATCAGCCTATATCCTGGTATCTCTCTGGACCCCGGCAACCTCCCATTGAGAACTGAAGAAATATTTTCCAATCAGTAAAATGGAAAAATCTGTTTTACAGATGGGAAAAGTGAGGACTGAAATTCAACCTGGCCCTGTCCATGATCCCATTTGGGTTCCTCAAACCAAGACCCCAGGTGAAAACGACTTTATTCTTACCTAGTTGCTTTAGGCACCTCTCCTCCCTCCCTGGCCCGCAGCATTTGTTTGGGGGTCTAAGGAACAACAGAAAATTTCCAGCCAGCTGCCCCAGAAACAAGAGTGCCATTTCCCCATCATCAAGACTTTGGCTTCCACATTGGTAAATCCGGGAGGATCAGACTCCTTAGAAGAACAAGATGATTAAATGAAACAAAAATCCATCATTCCCCCTCCCCCATCTCTCCGACCTGACAGACGTTCCCCCGGGATTTACCGACAGCCTCTTTTAAGAAGCCCGCACCCCTCTGGCACTTTGGTCCCTATGGTTTCAAGAAGTCCAATCCGCCTGCTCTAGGAGTGTCTGGGAGCACAGCAGTCAGGTTCCTGAACCTGCTGGGGCAAAAGCCGGGGGCAGGACCGCCTGGACCCCCTCACCCGTGCTGGAGCAGACGAGATGCGGGCTGGTCCCACCCTCTCCTGATCTCTCAGTCCAGCCGCACCCTCCCCGGCAGGACAAACCTGTCTGCTCTGGAGTTAGGGAAAAATGTCTCCAATGTTTGCTCCTCAACGTCTTTTTTATTCTGGCACTTTTAAAGCCAAGAAACAACTAGTTTTTAATTAGCCTCAATTGTGGACTGTCGGGAGCTTTGGTATTTAAAAATATCTATGAAAACAATTATTACACGAGTACGTAGCGCCGTGCCCACGCACATATATACATGCTTGGGTTCCTGAATAAGCTCTTTTCTCAGTTGCCCACCCACCACCGCAGGGTAGTGGACAAGAAAACTCGGCGTGGCTGGAAGCAAAATCAGGAATGTCACCGCCTTCGAGGCCAGATCCCACGTGGCACCCCAGTTCTGGACCAAAATGGGGCCGGAAATTTGCCTCTTCCTGGGTCTGTGCAGGGGTGGGTTAAGAGAGGAAGGTGGATGCTTTTTCCACCTCCAATGGGGTGAGCGGGTCCCTCGTGCTCACGCCTCCGCAGGAGTCTTCTGGGGAGACAATTTTATTTACTTCGCTAGGTGAGTAGCACTGGGAGCCTGCTCTGAGCAGGGTGCTGGGGCGCAGCGAAGAGGCAGAGCTCTCAGTGGCACTCTTCCAGAGTAGGTCACCGTCAACTCCAGAACCTGACCTGGGGATCGTCCTCGGTTCTGAACTATCAGCAGCCCAGGCTCCTCCAAGACCCAAACCTAGGCAGCGCAGCAGCAAAGGGACCCTCACGCTCAGAGAGTCTGGCCCACCTCTGCATTGGTTCACTGCGGACCCGCACCCTCGATTTCCACGCCATCCTGACGTTACGGCGCCCCCAGCGCCTGGCATGTGTACTGCACACAGTAGGAGCTCTGTCGGATTTTTGTCGCATTTAATTCCCTTCCTGTCGCGGGAAGGAGCCTTCTCTATGGCGACTTGGGATCCCCCTGCTGGCGGCCGCCGTAACAACCTGAGTCCGCACCAGCTCAGGAAGTCATTTATTTTTCCAGTGCTGGGGACAGAACCCTGGGCCGCTCATGCGATAGGAAAACGCTCTACCACTGAAACCCTAACCCCACGAAAGTTTGATTTTTTTAAAGGAGACCTTCAGACTATCCTGAGCCACCCAGACTCCATCCCCACATCCTACCAAAGTTACCCTAGAGAAGCTTGTCAGGAAGATCTAATTTTCCTACAACTTTGTCCTGAATGCAACCAAAATGAAAAATGGTCTTATTTGCCCAACAAATACATACTGAACATTGTAATATGAATCACCATGGCTACTACTGATTGAGCACTTAACATGCAAGGCACTGTTGAGCTCTTTTACCTATGGATGCACTTAACCCTCATAACAACCCTACTGTAAGTGGTGCTGTTACTATCCCACTTTAAGGCCAGGAGCTGGGGTTGTGGCTCAGTGGTAGAGGGCTCGCCTAGCATGCATGAGGCACTGGGTTGGATTCTCAGCACCACATAAATGTAAAATAAAGATATTGTGTTCACCTAAAAAGCTAAGAAAGAAAGAAAGAAAGGAAGGAAGGAAGGAAGGAAGGAAGGAAGGAAGGAAGGAAGGAAGGGAGGGAGACATCCATGCCCAAAGTGATGTGCCCAAGGTCACACAAAAAAGAAGGCTTTGGATCTAGGTCATCTCCAGATCCCAGGCCCCCAACAATTATATTCACCAAGCAACACTGCATTTAAAACAAACAAAGTTATCAGAAGTGGTTTCAAAATATCCTTTGTTCTATGATTAACCCCAAGTAATTTTTTTTTTTTGTAGAAAGAGAAACACATAAATATCTCACCTAGAGAGAGATGTTTGGGGTTTTCCTGGGTATGTGTTTGCATATAGCACCACTATATACAGAGAAAGTAGAATGGGGTTCTCACATACCCAAGGGGCAGTTGGATTTTTTAAAAAGCATGAAAATCACTACCAGTTTGAGAGTCCACTCTATTCCTTCAAAACTGTACTTCCTGGGCCCAGTGCAGTGGCACACACCTGTAGTCCCAGCAACTGAGGAGGTTGAGGCAGGAGGATCATAAGTTCAAGGAAAGCTTTAGCAACTTGTGAGACCATATCTCAAAATGAAAAATATATGAAGGGCTGGGGATGTTCAGTGGTTAAGCACCCAGGGTTCAGTCCCCAGTACCCAAAGAGATCTGGTAGACTGCTGGTCACTACTGTTCAATACTAAGAAGCCAAGAACCACAAGAGACCTACTTCTTTCTGATACCCTTTCTCTCCTCTCTCTAAGAGTCTCTCATTAGTTCCTGGAGATCTGAATGGGCCCCAGCCACCACCCTCAACATGAACTTGGGCATAGCTTTGGTGTGGGCCATAGTATTGTAATAAAGGCACGTTAGAGTGCCACCCCCTTACACCCTTGGGAAGTTGTGCCACAGTGGGAAAGCCATAGACAGAGGCCAGGAGTCCAAGAATCTTAAATGGAGAGAGGCTTGGAGAGAAGCCAATCCATCATTTATCTAATAGGAGGAATTCAAAGGTGGCACAAATGTTAGATATTCTTCTCCAATCCCTGATACCAGTATTTCATTGTGGAAACCGAGTACCATTAATAGTGGCGATGACCAGCGTCTCACTGGGGCATTCTTCTTCCTTCCCAGGAGGATGTAAGCCACCATAAAACTTATAAAATCTCAAATAATTAGTGAATAACAAAACACAAATGGCCAGAAATATATTTACAAAAGTGAAGCCCTGATAGATCTAGTCCACATGGGTGCTGGAACTAGACAAAGAAAAGATGGTTCTGGCGGTTTATGTGAGGGGACATCAAAGGCAGGCATAAGATTTCCAGGGTGTAGTCTTGCTTCATGATGTCTAGTAGTCAGCAGGTTGATTGGCATCTTCTCAAGTCACACCCATCTCAAGTTCTGTATGGGATCTTTGGCAGAGCTTGAGGGGGAAGTTCACCTGTGTCAGGCGATCAATCCCTGTGAAGGTGACATGGGAGGTTCCCAATGCCAGACTTATCCCCTCATTAGGTACAATGTGCAACATAGTCCACACACAGCCCACAGATGGCTCACAGCCCATTTTGTGACTTTCCGCTCAGCCCCAGCCTCATCCCTGTACCCTGTGCCAGGCCTGTATGTTGTACATGTCTGTTTTCCCCTTTTAAGACTCTAGGTTTCTTCAAAGACAGGCTTGTATGTTACTCACAACTGTGTTCCGAGCCCTGAGCACAGAGTCTGACACAGAGAAGGAGCTGAATTGTATAAATAAATCCCCTCCATAAGCCAGGAGCTGTGGCATATGGCTCAGTGGTAGAGGGCTCGCCTAGCATGCATGAGGCACTGGGTTGGATTCTCAGCACCACATAAATGTAAAATAAAGATATTGTGTTCACCTAAAAAGCTAAGAAAGAAAGAAAGAAAGGAAGGAAGGAAGGAAGGAAGGAAGGAAGGAAGGAAGGAAGGAAGGGAGGGAGACATCCATGCCCAAAGTGATGTGCCCAAGGTCACACAAAAAAGAAGGCTTTGGATCTAGGTCATCTCCAGATCCCAGGCCCCCAACAATTATATTCACCAAGCAACACTGCATTTAAAACAAACAAAGTTATCAGAAGTGGTTTCAAAATATCCTTTGTTCTATGATTAACCCCAAGTAATTTTTTTTTTTTGTAGAAAGAGAAACACATAAATATCTCACCTAGAGAGAGATGTTTGGGGTTTTCCTGGGTATGTGTTTGCATATAGCACCACTATATACAGAGAAAGTAGAATGGGGTTCTCACATACCCAAGGGGCAGTTGGATTTTTTAAAAAGCATGAAAATCACTACCAGTTTGAGAGTCCACTCTATTCCTTCAAAACTGTACTTCCTGGGCCCAGTGCAGTGGCACACACCTGTAGTCCCAGCAACTGAGGAGGTTGAGGCAGGAGGATCATAAGNAAAAAAAAAAAAAAAAAAAAAAAAGGTTGGGAATGATGTAGATCAGTGGCAAAACACCCCTGGGTTCAATCCTTAGTCCCCCCCCCAAAAAAAAATCCCGCCCACAACATCCCTAACTGGTAATCTCCTACCCCGATTTGAATTCTTATAGAGATGGGACACTCACTGTTTCTCATGGGACTGCTTCCCCTAGGTGCCAGTTAAGAGGCTCAATTTTTCCTTCTGCAGACTCCCAGACCAGAGTAGCACCCTTGGAGCTTTTCCTTTGCCCTGAGAAAGATTACTGACTGTCCCAGACAGTCAAATACCTGCCTTCTGTCCTTGGAGCCCAGACCAAGTAGAAAATCCAGAAAAGGGAGATTTCCTCTTCCCAAAGGGCATGGCAGACCCACTTGAGACCCAGAGGAAAGTCCAGTCCACCTGGGGGTTTAGTTCACAGTACAAGATCAGGCTGGAGGGGGGCTCATCCTTAAGTCCTCCTGTATTTCTGGTCATGAGTGTCTGCCCCAGAAATGTAATAGCATATTGATTCCATTGTATTTTCCTGAGTTTTTATGTGTCAAGGTGAGCCAGGGCATGTGCACAATTCTATATGTATGTTTATGTCAATCTCTATATTTCAACACAGGCTAAGCATGGACCCAGAAATGAGGCCAGAAGGAAGTGTGTACCCTAAAGGAGGAGGGATGCCATCATCTGTGCACAAGCTGGTGAAAACCCTGTACCCACGGAACCAGGATGAATTGACCCTCAGGTTGTGTTCACATATATAAGTATGCAGCAGTATGTGTATGTTTATATAAGCAAATCCCCATGTGTGTGTGGCCTGTGTATGTGTGTATACACAGATACAAAGACCAACTGCAATCTGGTTCTATGTCTGGGTGACAGTGTGTGTGTAGCATGTGTATACATTTACAAGTATTTCCCAATCTGGTTCTGTGATCTTGTGGTTGAGTGTGCATGTGTGTGTGTGTGTTTACAATGTAATCTCAGGCCTGTGACTATGTGTGATATGTGTTTGTGTGTTTAAATGCAAAGTCATGTCTGAGTGAGCATCTGAATGACTCTGTGTGTTCACATGCACACTCCAGCCTGATTCCATGTCCCCAACTTCATGTGTAGATGCAGGTCCTTTGACCACAATGGCTGAGCCCAGGCAGGTCCTGAGGCTGGCTTAGCGCCCGCCCGGGGAAGTATATATAGGTGATTTGTGTTTACCAGCAACCTGGACCAGCCTTTGTCTGGTATCCGCTCCCATTGACCTCAACATTCCTCACCCTGGCAGGACCTCAGCCGTCCTTGGTCACAGACTGCCTTTCCCAAAGAGTCCCTTTAACTCACAGTCCCTTTTCCGGCCAGGGGGCTGAGAGTTGGGGGATATTCATCTCGGGGAGTTTTTGTTCCACCTCATGAAAGGCCTCAATGGCTGGGAATACCATTCTAATTACGGGGAAGCCCAGCTTATGTGGGGGACACAAAGGGCTGTGGTCTCATAGCAGCTCCTTCCATCCGTCAAATAAGGCCGTCTAATGATGGGGTGAGAGCTGTGAATGCCTAAAACAAACTCGAAAAGGAGGGAAAATAAAGCCGCCGGGGGCTTAAAATATATTAAATTACCCTGATTAGGAGTCGTGGCTTTGCAGGCACTGGTTGGAGAGGCTGCGGAGGCTGCAAGTCCCGCTATTCACGTGGGGGGAGAGGGGTCAGTAGGTCGGGGGGGAGGTTCACAGAGCCCTGGCCCATTCTCATGCTAACACCAGGGACACACTGCAGGCTTAGTGGGCTGGAAAATAGAAATGAATTTGCGGTAATCCTCCTCCTCCTTCTCCCTCCCTCCCTCTGCTGCACAGAAGCTTTGCCTAATTGCAGCCCTTAAAGCCTGCTGGGCATTGGGGCAGGGCCACACCCTGCAGCCTGCACCCCTGGGCGTGTTCTCTCTCTTTTTTACTCCTCCTTTCTGTGGGGCCCCAGAATGAGAATGAGCTCAAAGGCTCATCTAAAGGAGTAGAGGGGTTTCAGTAAGTGGTAGGGTGCAAGTGTGTGTGTGCATGGGTGTGCACACTTTTCTTTTGAAGGTGCAATTATTCATGATTTAGTTAAACCTTTACACACAGGCACACCATTCACAGACACACATATCCCTTCACTGTTTCACACACACCTCCTTATACACCCTTTCTCAAATATTCACAAATACATCTTCACACAATTTGCAGACACAGGCATCCATTCATGGTCGGGTACACACAGCACCCCACACCCTTTTTCAGGCATTCACAGAGCCCTTTGTGGGCACTCATAAATGGAGATGTGTCCCTTCTCAGGAGGCCATATTCTTCCCAGACATGAACACACATGCATTCATCCCTTCAGAGGTGACCTCAGAAATCCAAACCTGGTTCCACTGCAGTGTTTTATAGCAGAGAAAACAAGATCAGAAGAAAGCTAGAGCTTGGCCCTTTCCCAGTTTTCCTTGAATCAGCCCTATTTCTAACTGTTGCAAGACCTGAGAAGCTTTTGGGTAGTGTCTCTCTCTCTCTCTCTCTCTCTCTCTCTCTCTCTCTCTCTCTCTCTCTGCTGGGGATCCCCTTAGTCCCACGTCCTTCCAGGTCCTGTTGTAGGGTGGCATGCCGACCCTCCCACCAACCTCAGGCCACGCTCTTCCGTGGCTTTGTTCCCGCGACTGTGTGACTTTGGGACACAGTGGTGTCAGTGTGACTCTTAAGCCTTTGAGCCCCACAGTGTGGCGCCAGGGTCCCAGGAGAGGCGTTCAAACGCCCGCCTCTCCGACTCAAGGCGCCCTCTGCCGGCAGATCCGTAACAGTCGGGTCGGGAGGAGGCCAAATGAGTGCACGTGACCCTCGGACTTGACCCCGAGAATCCCGCACAGTAAAACCTGTCTCCGACCCCCGGGTTTCTCCGCTCAGCTGTGGGAGAAGCCAAGGACCCGCGCACCAGACTGGAACAGTAACCGCGAAAGTAAACCGAGCAGAGGGATCATGGGAACCACAAGTCCAGGCTCCGCGGTCCCTTTCCCCTCACGACCTCTAGGAACAACCCCCTTTGCCTCCTCCCGCAGAAAGCAAGCCTACCCCGAAGGCGTACGGCGGGCACCAGGGACAGGACCTGCACACCCTGAGTCGGCCGCCGGCTGTTGGTTAACCTGAGCCTAATGGGCTCAGCCTTCTCTTCCATGATCCGCAGCCAAAGAAATCCAGGGGACACCCCCCAGAAATTTCAAGAACCTACCTCCCACCCATCCCAGGCAGAGAAAGTGAGGAACCGCGAGTCCCTAGAAGACCGTGCTGCAGAGCACTGGGGTCAGCAGAGGCCACCGCCACCCTCTATTCAGGCGGGCGGCACAGGTTGCGGGAGAGTCGCAGCACGACCCCTGCGCTGCAGGTGAAAGCGTGCAAACGAGATCCTCCTGGCTTAGACACTCATTGCGCTTAGACACTCATTGCGCTAAGTGGTAACTTGGCATCATGGGAACAAAGTGGGAGCTTGGGGGACCAAAGGCCAGAGACTAAAATGGAGGTAATAGTCCAGGTCGTTTCAAGGAACCACTGAGTTTCAGTAGGCGAGGTGGTACAAGAACTAAAGATCCCTACCCTGCTCCTAGAGTCAGAAACAAAGCCAGCACAGGTGACACGTCCAGGGGCCACAACTTCTACTAGACGGATCTCAGTCTTCAAGCACTCCCAATGATCCATTCTTGGCCCTATACACACGCGGCTCTCTTCCCAATCCCCAAGCCAGCTTGGGTCTAGCTCTTCTGTAAGTTTTTCTAGGTTGGACTCCGTAGGCTTTCCTCCAGCTTCCCAGCTCCAGGCCTGCTAGCACCGCGTATTCCCGTCATAGGGACGGAGTAACCGCAGGCATTCATCCAGAAGAACCAGTGGGGTGGCGATTTGAACACTGGGCACAGTGTAGAGAGGTCACGCCCTCCCCGCGCCCTGAGTCCAGGGGCCTCCAACCAGCCCCAGTATTTCCCAAATGGCTGTCTTGGGCCTCAGACCTTGTTCCACCATGTGGGTGGAGGACCCCAGCCTGCTCTGCTTCCATTGGATTCTGCTCCTCCCTAGCCCTTGCGGGGAGCCAGGTTGCCCGCCCCCCACCACCACCAGGGACAGCAGAGATGTGAACCAAGAGCATGGCTGAAAAGAGTAAAAATAGAGGTGCTGAAGGGAGAAGGAGTAGGGTTGAAGTCCTTATTGCTACTACCATGCTCCAGTCGCCTCTTGGTGGCTAGTCCCAGGGCAACTCTCTCAAGCCCTTTCCCAAATTCAGAGATTTCCTGAGGAAACCCAAGCACCCACGCCATTAAACACGCAACGCAAACCATACAAGAGCAACTAATTCTAATTCCAGAACTTTCTCTAAATAAAATTAGCAAAGCTTCAAATGGGAAAGCTCAGTCCCTGGGCCTAGGTAAGAAGGTGGCACAGGTGGAGAAGGAGATCCTGGGAGGCCCTCCGGGGCTAAAGGAAACCCCTCGACTGGGTCCTCCCGATGGCGCCTAGTGGTCCTGACCTCTGGTCTCCTTCTGGGGCTGGAAAGGCGCCAGGCATACTCCGGGGACAAAATGAGCCGCTAACAGCGGTTCCAGCCGACCTAGGATTCCCCAAGGCAGAATGCCTGTGTAGTCCCAACACAGAAACCGCTGGGTATAGGAAGGCGATTTGTGGCAGAAAAGGCAGCGACAAGGAAATGTTGGGCCATCCTGTTTTTCAGCCCATCTCCAGAGGTCACATTCACCATCCCTTGTCTCTGCCCTCATGCAATTGGCTTACCCTCTCAACGACCTCCCGTTAATCATAAGGAGAAACAAGATTTTTTTCTAGAATTTCCCAAAATAAGCGGCTGTATTTGGGACAAATTTCAGAAGGCTGATTTTGTTTTCCTCGGTTTGATGGCACTGCCAGGGCTAAAGAGGATCTCCACTGGCCAGACGCCTGCACCACGGAGGAAACTGGGAGGGGCTGGGGACTCCGGGGACTCCGGGGACTCCGGGGACTCTCCGGTTTCTGCGGCTAACCGCAGCCCGAGTTTCCACCGCCGGCCTCCAGCAATCTCGGGTTCTGGTGCTCTCGCCAGGCCGGGCGTGTGCCTCGCAAAGGAAGTCAGTCCCTAAACTCCGTAGGACACAACCGCTTCCACCACGCAGGACCCAAGGGTCTTTCCCAGTGCTTGGCAAGAGTCTGGAGGTTGGATGTGCAGGGAACGCCTGCGCTCGGTGTAAAGGGAATGTGCTAGGAAATCCCTCATATACAGGGATTCTGTGAACATCTTGGATCCCTGAACCCTGAGTGGACACCTTCATGAGCCACGCAAGGTCTTGGTGGCAGAGCCAGGCTTTCAGTAATGGCTCTGGGTTTCTGTTTGTAAAACACAGAATGAAATCGGGAAAGCTGAATGAAGACAAAGCCATTTTTAAACGTTGGATTAGCTAAATCTCCACACTTACCAAACACTTTCATTTTCAGAGCTGTTTGTGGCAGTAGCAGGTCCAGAAAATCGACTGTGTTTAAGGACGAATTCCACCCAGGGGAGAGTTCTGGGAACGTGTGCCCGTGTACACAGAAAGCACATATGTTGGAAGGAATGTATGAATGGAAAAGAAGCATGCCTTTACCCTCCCCAAAGCATTTAAAGGTTACTGCCTTGCCTTTGTGGGGATTTACAAATTAATACATATTTATCACGCTTTTATATCTTCCCTGGGGCTGCCTGGGTTGTGTGGGTGGAGCAGGCCACTCCCTCAGTTCCCTGCACTGGGAAATCTTAGCTGTGTCAGAAGAAAGCTGCTCTTCGGCCCATCCGGGTTCCCGAAAGACCCACTTTTCCTTGTATACTGGCCTAGGAGTTTGCAAACTGAGCTAGCCGGATCTATACATTCTCCTCCCAAATGTCTAAGACTTAAGAGCCAGGACCAGGGGGCCCAGCTGGAGAAAGAAGGGAGACAATGGTGCAGTTGGGGCACACCTGGCCGAGGTTGACAGGCACCACGGACACCTTAGACCACTGCTTCCAATATTTTGCCCAATGCTTAGGAAACCACGGGACAGCGTGTCCTCAGGTATGCGCATGTGTGTCCACAAGGCCCTTGTGGCTAGAACGGCAAGACAAGTCTTTCCAAAGGTCCTGCCTTCCCCAAGCTGACTTTTCTTATCAATGGGAGAAATGCAGGCTATTGACCCAGCGGCCTCCTCCTCTCCGCCTATTGTTGCAGCTCAATCACACACTTACGGAAGAAAAGCGAGTTTATCTTAGTCTAGAGGGGCCTCGTGTTGGGGGGGGGGG